>NC_026506.1:2955407-3255407 GCF_000182925.2 Neurospora crassa OR74A
GTAATCGATTTTAAATTAATACTAATTAATAAAAAAGGCTACAATAATATATTAGTAATAGTAGATCGCTTTACAAAAATATCCTAATATATACTCTATAGAAGTACTATAATTACTTAATAGGCCGCTTAAATATACTATTAAGGCCTATTCTATATATTTAATTATTTAAAGGAAATTATTAGTAATTGAGGACTACAATTTATTTCGGACTTTATATAGGAATTAATTATATTATTAGGAATTATATAGAAGCTAAGCAATTTAAGCTACTCTTGAATTATAGGGCAAATAGAGGTTATAAACTAATATCTAAATTAAAGGCTCCAACCTTATATTAATTACAACCAAGACAATTAATTGCTAGCCTTACCTATATTAAATATAATATAAGCCGCCCTTCTATATAAGAGTTTAATTAAACTATTATTATATAAAGTAATTATAGGCTTTCTAATACTAATATTATTCAATTAAAGAAGCTAGGTATAGTTAACAGAACTACCGGTATAGGAAAGGATTAATAAAATAGAGGCCTAGAATATTACCTAATAATTAGAAAATATCCGGAAGGTAGTTATAAAAGTTATTAATAAAGTATAATAGTAATAGACAATTTAGGCTAACTATTATAAAAAGGACCCGGATTATAATATAGGAAATAAAATATTTATTATTAAGAAGAATTAATTAACGGACCGCCCGAATAATAAATTAAATCACCTACCAACCTAAATTCTATACTATATTAAAACTATAAAAAGATATTTATATAACCTAAAATTACTAGATTCTTCAAAAAGTCGGAAGGTATTTTATACCGACCCTCTACGCTAAATACCTAATAATCCCCTTCCAAATTAAATAAGATAAAACCCTACGGGCGAAACGTTTATAAGTAATAAGGAAGAAGAATAAAAGGTCTATAAAGTACTCTTATTAAAGATAATCGATAGTAAATTGTAGTACTAAGTCGAATAGAAAGGATAGGATCCGGACCTAAAATAGTATTTAGTAGAAGGATTTAAAAATATAATTAAAATTTTATATAACTATTATAACGAGTACCTTAATAAATCTAGACCGCTAGTACGACTATTATAATAAATTGTAAGAGTAAAGGAGGACTATTAGAACGATAATAAACTAACGTTCGTAAAAAAAATAATATATAGAAGGAGGATTTAATAAAAGGATATATTTTTCTTATTGGAAGTAGGATAATTTCGGTACGGTTTAATAAGTAATTATAAATAAGGGTTTAATAATAAGCTAGCGATAAATATAGGATTGGATAAATAATGTAGTAGAATTAATATCCCCGCCCCGAGGGTATTTAATATACTTAAAAAATAAAGAGGTCGTAGGTTTAAGATAGGCTTGTATTATAAAGTTTTTTTTCCTTTTTTATACTTCTAAATTTCACGGCTCTAGGACTGAGCCTTATACAGGAGGGGGGGGTAATATTATAGCCTAGATCTATAACGCCCAAAAGTATAGAGGTGCTAGTCACGTGGTAGTACGCCGCCTTCGCAACGGACTCTACTGGTACGGACTAGGGCTCGGCGCGTATATGTATTTAATCGTATACAGCCAGCCCACCTTTGCACATTTCCCTCTTCTCTTCTTTAGCTTTAATTTTATATTTGATTAGTACCACGAACCCCCTTGAGCTGGCTTTCTCTTGTGCTAGTGTGCGCTCTCACAGTAGACGTATTTAGGAAGCGAAGTATCGTAGGTTCAAAACAGGTTTATAATAAAAAAAGTTTTTTCTTTTTTCGTTTTTTCTGTACATTACACCTTCTATTTTCTTTTCGGCTCTGGGACTAAGCCTTCCTTTAGAAAGGGGGGTAATATCATAGCCCAAATCCATAACAGCTACTACAACCAAGTCACGTAGCCGCGTACCGCTCTCGCGGCACAACCCACCCTAGCCCAGGCGGGGCTCGGCGCACACACTACAAAACCTCGTACAGCCAGCCCACCTTTACACCTTTCTCTTCTTCTTTCTTTAACTTTAATATTATATTTAAAGAGTAAACCTCGGTGCACCCACCCCATAACCTAGGCGCACCCAAAACCCAGGAAATGTGGGACCGTGCAGCTAATGACACCTAACATTATAAACCGCGTTTTTACTAGCTAAATTTCGTCTTTTCAATACACATAACACCCCCTCTAACTTAGTCATTTCCTCACCCATTTTTTCACACGGCCATTTACACCCCTTTTACACATCGCGCACAGCACACAGCACACAACTTAATACACAGTATACGATTCAACACCCACTACTATAACCACCGCCAACGTACGTAACTCTACTCAAATTAATTACCGTTAATTATCTATAAATAATATTAATCGTATTTAATTACTAACGTTTAACAAATATCTTCTTAAATTATCTACAATACTCCTACATTAGTGTAGCCTCGTCGGTATTACAATTCTACTACCTTATTAGCCTCTTTCGCAAGCAGCTATACCTCCCTCAACATCGATACCGAATAATCTATACCTACCGACAACGCATTATTTAACCTCCCCCCCAGCGATATTAATACTATTATACGCAAGGTCGTTAAAATATATCAGCGTCACCAATTTAGCATTACGACCGTACATAATATTTCAAAACAAAGCCTATAGATAGGGAAGTGTATTATAGAGTTTTCAAATATAACTACGCTAAATCGTAACCGTAAGAACCTACAAATCCGTATAAGAAATACCGCTCAACGACCAGAAAAATATTACATAAATACCTATTTAACATCATTATCCAAACACTTAAGAAGAACAACTACAAATATACCGTACGGGCAATTAACCGCGCGCATTATCGTCATCCCCCGTCTCACAACCTCTCTTATTATTTAATCTTTCAATAATAGGTTAATTTAGAGAACTATTCGTATATTTAGAGTTCCCTTTAATAATACGAATTAATTATATGTAATATACACTTAATAATTAAAACTAAATTCCCCAAACTATTACTTATATACAAAAACCTCAATAATTAGCACTAATAGCCATAATAAATTAATAATAATAGCTATACTAATATATAAATATTCGTACGTACTATTAGGAATAATAAGCTCGTTACTCTTAGATACTATTACTTTAATTACAGTATTAATAACAACGGTTATAAGGACAATAAAGCCACTATATTACACTATAATCTTTAGGTTCTACACAAGTAAAAGAAGATATAGAGGCGATACTTATATACTCTACTCCTTAATACTACGTACAAAACCAACCAATATCATATACCAACCGTATAAAACATGATAATTACGCCAGAGAAATTATCTATACCAATCTTTCAAACAATTATCAATAACAAAAGGGATAAAGGATTTGGCTAGCTTGTTAAATATATTAAGAAAATAATAAATAACTTCTCGATACCTAATCCAACGGTTATTATAATAGACAGTAACAATTAATTAATTAGAGCCATTAGCTAAATCTTCCCAAATACTCAACATTAATATTATATATAGCATATCAATTACAATATTATTAAACACTTCAAAGATAATTAGCAACGTATAGATTAAAACAATTTAATATAGATCGGAGCTGATAAACAGCAGTCTAGTAATAAAGAGGACAATAATAAGGGGGCTAACGAAGAGGATAGCAGTAAAGACGATTCCAATAGTAACGAAGCAACAATACAATAACTATAGTAAAAAGTAATAAATTAATATAATTAAAATAATATTACTAAAGTACATTATATATATAAAAAGGTTAAAACAATTACTAAAACGTAAACTAGGCTGGGCCCACTTCCTAACAAGGTCGCCAACACTAAAGCAAGGTTCTTTCACGTATAGCAGTATATAATCTACGCCCCATCGATACCGGAATTTAAAAGCGCTTTATTACTTCTATATTATTAATTTAGAGTAGCACAAGGAACTATCATCAAATAGATTACAACCGACTTACTCCCTTACAAAATAGAGTAGGCTAATTACTATATTAAAGGGTATTTCAATTATAAGCAAAGAACCACATCGCCCAATAAATACCAATAATAACTCCCTCAAATCATATAGATTATCTATACGCAACAGTTTAATTAATTTATACTATACTAGTAAGCAATATAGTCTCCGCCGCTATACCTACTTCAAAGAGATTATTACTAAATCGTCTTCTCGTATACGTATAGATACAATCGGGCTGCTATAAGTAGGCAATATTCCACTTAGTATTACAATTTAGGCATATAATTTACTTACTAGTTAATATAACTAGTTAAAGGGTAGCCTTCCTACTTTAAATCACCCTAATAAAACTCTCTAGCCGTATATCCAATAATTCAAAGTGTAATTTAACTTACCTTATACCTACAAGATAGAAACTAAGAAGGAAGCTAGCAAAACAACCTTAATCTCTAAAAACAACTACTATCTATTCTAGTATTTCATTCAACGACGAATAAAATTACAACTATCCCCTCCCCAAATTAACTATATACTAATAACTATATTAGGATACAATAAATAAATATCTACATCTTCGACCGGCCGTTAAAATTATACCTAAGGAACGCCCTCCAAAATAGGGTAGCCCATTTAACAACAAAACCATTCTACCAAATTAAATAAAAAAGGGTAATAAAAAACACCGTAGCACTGCGTAGTAAATTAAAGAATACCCAACCTATCCGAGTAGTAAGGCAATACAACTATTTACAATACGAAGCTAATCCTACACTTAAAGAAATAAATAAGAATAATATTTATAGTCGTACTTAGAGTAAAGTACGTAATTATATTAAAATAACTAACAATAGGGAGGATAAGGATAAAGACAATAAATTGGGTAGATATTAGGAAGCGAGGGCTCGAAAATAAATGGCTCGTGAGAAGAGCGATAAGGTTATTAAAATATCGTCGGCGGGCTCGTCTAACGAGCTCTTTAAGCTACTAAAGCTATTAGACATTCGTATTTAGAGTAGATTTGAATCAACCAACTTTAATTGTCTGCAAATAGTATTAATTGAATAGAGGAATCGATTCCTAGCATTTTACATTCAACGCCATAAAAGTATTACGAGATTTGGGTAACTGGGGATCACATAGCTGGGCGACCCAGCTGGCAAATCTGACTAAGGTACTAGATATATAAAACGACTAAAAACACGGCAAAAATACGATAATTTCAATATCGGCTGCCCAGAGGGTTTTTGGGTGCGCCTAGGTTATGGGGTGGGTGTACCGAGGTTTACTCTATTTAAATTACACTACAACTTTCTTAAGCTGGCTTTCTCTCGTAATTGTGTGCGCTCTCACAGAAATAAATAAAGGTCTTATTCCCTATGCTATAACTATAGCGCTTTATTGGCATGGGGTCCTTCTCCAGTTCTCTGGAGGGGAAAACCGTACGGCGTTAAGCGCCGCCGGATAAAAACCCCCAGCTTCATCTCGGCCGTAGTTCTCCACGCCGCTCCTACTTTACTTATAACTATAATAGTTCTTACGTACTACTATAGCAAACTAATTTTATTTCTCCTATTGCTATATTATTTTAATATTAGAATAATAAGAATAATAGGAATAGGACTAAATCTAACGCACTACCTCCTTCGCTACCTATTTATTTTACCCTTTATTATACTTTTTTTTACCTTCCCCCTACTTCCCTATTCTATTTTCCTATTTACTACCCTACTCCTCCGCTTCTTTACCCTATTTATAAATACCTCCGCCCTATTATTTATTTTCTTACCCCGCGGGTCTACTTCTATTTATAATAATATAAGGCCCTTTCCCTTTATTTATATAATCCCCTATATAGTACCCTTTTCTAATCCTCTTCTCCCTTCTTCCCTATTATAACCTCTAATAAAATAGTTTCCTCCGGTTATCATTACTCTAATTTAATTAATTTAACTTCTAATATAGAGGGTCCTTCCCCTAATATATCCTTAGGCCCTACGTCCCCTACGGTTTTACTTCTAGAATTTACGTTCCTTACTTATAACCTCTATAATCTCTTTAATAATTATCCTCCTCCGAATTAATATAGCTTCCTTCTTCTTCTTCTTTAGCCCTTATATTAATTTAATTAGTATTATTCGTAAAATTCCTTACCTTTACTATATATTAAATTTCGCCTTCATCCTACGTTCCGGTAAGAAGTTTAACTCCCCTAATACCTTCTATAAAACTATTATTAAGAAGATTTGTTTTATTTTAATAATTCGTAAATTTTTATTCTTTATATTCTCTTCCCTTTATTATTATTTAACTTCTACTTTAATTAGCAGTACCTAAAATACTACCTACGCCTATACTTATAAAATATATATATTAAACGTCCTTATTAGCCTTTGTAATATTTATAATATTATTTAGGCGATAGCTATTACTATAGTATTAAATAATTAAAATAAGTTTAATTATAATTTAAATACCTTTATTCGTACTATTAACGATTTTGTTTATTATATATATACGTTTAAAATAGAATGAATTACTTATTAACTACGAACATCTTCCTTATATTATTAATTATAGTATTACTAAATTTTAGTAAAAAGGTTATTATAAATTAATTGTAAGGGATATTTATTATAATTATATCCCTTCTCTTCCTAGCGGTAGTATTATAAATCCGGTTCGGATTATATTCAATTCTAATAATAGTACTATTATTCTTATATATATTATATCCGGTAATAGTAATTTTACTATTCCTATTCGTATAATTTCCGGTTTTAGTAGTAGTAATTCTGTTCCTAATAGCCCTATAATTATTAATACTCCCGGCCGCCCTCTTATAAATAATAATTAGGTTTAATAGTATTATAAAGTTGTTATAAATTAAATTCGTATAATAGAGTTGCTCGAATAGCTTTTTAAATATAATTAAACGTTCGTTAAATAATATTCGTCGGTTCTTATCATAATTACAATTTAAATAGTTTTTATAATTAATATTATCATCTCTTCCCTATTCCTACCCTTTTATTTTAATATTATTAATATTCTATATTCTTTTTAAGAATACTTTACAATTTCTTTATATTATTCCTCCTCTAATTAGATTATTAAATAGTATTTTCTTAATTTCTCTAACTTTAATACTTATAATAGGATTCTTTCTGCTTTAGTTCTATTATTTAAGAATTTTTAAAATTCTTCTCTTATTAGTAGTTAGGCTTCTAGGTTCGTTTAAAAATCGGTATTTGTATTAAGGTAATTTAAATAATATAAATAAAAGTCTCCTTTTCGAATTTGTAAGTATAAATAGGGGTTAGAACGTCCGGTATTTTCCTCCGGTAGAGGAAGGCCCGGAGGCCGATAATTTCCGTCTTAGTTTAGATAAAGAGGGAACTTTTTACTTTGATTAATATGTATAATTCTTCTTTATTTTCTTCTAATTTTCAACGTCTTCCTTTTTTCTTCTTTATACTAATTATATCTTACTAGATAGCCTCTCTATTAAATTTAAGGGTAAGGTTAGTAATAGTAAACTTGTATTATTATTCTAATTTTACTATTACCCCCGCTAAATAGTAATTATAATATAATACCTATTTCCGATTCGTTGTATCTTTTAACTATTCTTCCCGGTTAGTAGCTATTAATTTTAGGATTTACGATAGCGGTAGTAGAGTCCCTAATTCCGGGGGGGGATTAATTATTATTGTTAATAGTTTTTCCGTCAGCGTTTAAACTTCGGCCTATTGAGCCTTAGTTGTACCGTTCTCTAATTTATTAGCAGGTAATCAATTTCTTAATTATTATATTTAAATATAGTTAGAAATTTAAATTGCTATTCCCTAAACGAACCGGGTTTGGTCTGTCCGGGCGAGTTTTTCTTTGAAGGTTTGAATTCTTTTATTAAAGTAGAAGTTGAATAGTAGATAAAATATTTCCGTTTCTAGGTTTCTTACTAGCGTAGCTTTATATATTCTAGTAATA
Organism: Neurospora crassa OR74A; assembly: GCF_000182925.2. Taxonomy (NCBI): domain Eukaryota; kingdom Fungi; phylum Ascomycota; class Sordariomycetes; order Sordariales; family Sordariaceae; genus Neurospora; species Neurospora crassa. Next base: position 2,963,372 of record NC_026506.1, read on the forward strand.
ATTTTCAAATATTTAATCTAATACTGTACTAGCCCAACTACGATCCTTCGTAGTTTTCTATAGATTTTAATTAGTTAGTAGAATATTGAAGTTCTATATATAATAACGCTACGAATGTATTTAATATATATTTCCTATACTTAAATAAAGGAATAACCCTATATTTTCGTTATTAATTTCTTAAGTATATTCGTCTAAATTATTATTTTTTATTTTATTACTTTTATATAAGCCCTATAATTAAACTTATAATCTAACTAAATTTTCAGGAATTATATTAATTCTATTAATTAAAATATAATATCCCTAAGTTAGAGAGTTTTTATCTTCAGTACCTTCGTCTATATAAAATATATTAGCTCTATTTTAATCACTTCGAACTCTATAGTTTTTTCCCCTACTTATTCCGAATATATTTCTTATACTACTTATTATATTCGGTAATTTTCTTCGGTAGTATAGGCTATTGCCATAATATTAATCTTATTTATAAAGCCGACTATAATTATTTTTAGGATTATTACTAGCTTTTAGTATAATAGGGTAATAAAGAAAATAAATAAAATAGGGAAAAAGGGGGAACCTTATAATACGCTTACAATAATTATATAGGGGCGGGACGTTTTATTATCAAAGAAGAGGGAACCTTTTCTTCCGGTAATAAAGCTCGCTATTTACTTAATAATCTATGTTAGGAATTATATTTCCTATAGGATATATAAAAATTACCTATAATTAACTCTATTAAACGCTCTTTTTAAATTTAAAAGTATAAGGGACGTTATAGCCCCGAATCTTTAAGCTATATATACTATATTAATTACTACTTAGACTATAAATTCTATTAAACGGCCTACTTAGTTACTTATTTAGCCCTCTAGTAGGAAGTTAAATTTTTTAGTTACTTATATAAATCTTTTAACTATAAATATTTCGAAGATTTTTCCTATATTATTAAGTAGTAATATCGGCTTCTATATACTTACTAATTTTTATTAAATAGTATTTTTTCTAAGTTTTTTGAAAATGATTACCTTTATATCCTTAAATTATTGTAGGAAATAATTAAGTTGGAGGCTAATAGATATTAAATATACTATAGCCTATGGAATAGCTAACTATATAATTTCAAAAATTTATTTAAATATTAATCAATCCTAGGGGCTTTATTAAGTATTATTCGGGAAAGTACGTTCTAAACGTCTTCTTCGTCGATTAATTTACTAATAACTATTAGGTTAATACCCTTTAGTAGTTTGGTTTAATCCGGTAGATAATCTATTAGGACTTTTACTTTTGGGAAAAAGCGGTCGGTAAGGATTTCGGCCTTACTACTATAGTTTGCAATTTCTATTGCCCCTTCGTAAATTTAAAGGGTTAATAATTTAGGCGGGTTTATTAATCGGTAACTTCGGGTTTGGGTTTATTATTCTAGTAATTAAAATCTATTTAGGTTCTTCAAAGCTTTAATAATACTATTATGCTACGTAGCCTACTAGGCCTTTATAATAATCCTCTTCTTTTTTATTATAATTTTAATAAACTTCTTCTAATTTGATATTGTCCGGTATTTAAACTACTTCTAATATATCCTCCGCGCATGTTTCGTAATTATTTTATATTTTAATATCTATTAATTCGCCTTCTTCCTTCAATTTTTCTTCTAATATAGGACGAATTCCTTTACGATGCTTATAAATTCTTCGTCGAATTTACAAAGTGTTACGGTTCGCTGGGATGCTCAGACTACTATTTATTATTTTTATTACTATACCCCTTCCACTTAATTTAATATTTAATTTTCCTATTTCTCAATTCCTTATAAGTTACTACCCTTTCTACCTTATATCGGAGGCCCAATTCGGGCTCTGAATCTTCCTAGGAATCTTTAACCGGTCTTAAGGGTAGGGGAATATATCGGAACGGGTCTTCCTTACGGGGAGTTCTTTCAAAGTATACAATCGAAATAATTAGGTAGATTCCCTTTATAGTAGGGGGAAGATTAAATTTGAAAGCCAATTCCCCAATCTTCTTAATAACCTTAAATAGACTTATATATTATTAGGAAAACTTTTAGGACGGGCGGTTTCGGAGGTAGTAACTATAGTAAAGTTTTAAAAATATTTTATTACCGACTTCGATATCTATTAATTTACAACCGGAATTATAGAAGCGTTTAACTATAATTACTATAAAGTCTATAGTGAACCGGACTTCCTTTCGAATATAGTTATATAGTACCGGATTATAGTTTTAGAACGAATTGTATAATAATTCTAAGGGTCTTTATAAACGATAGTTAAAAAGATACTTATAGGGAGATACTTTAATAGCTTTTACGTAAGTACTATTGAGGTTCTATTAAAGGGTTAGTAAAAGGGATAACCAATTATTATTAAGGTAGTCGAATATATAAAAGTAAATAGTGATTTTAAAACTTTAATTCTTATACTTAGGAGCGCTATCTCCTTATAGGTAATATATAGTTATTATAAGGAATTTGGTCCCCAATATTTTCTATATCCCCTATTAAAAGTTAAATATAAACTTCCTATCCCAATTAAAATATAATTCCCAATAGTAATCCCTAATCTAATAGAATTAATAAACGTATAAATATAATACCCTATTCTTCTACAATATAGGTAGAGTAGGTAGGGATGAGGAGTAATTGTTTAGAAATAATATTGGTAGCGGGTATTAATAAATTGAAGGTATTATAGCTAAGGAGCTTCCATAAAGTATTTTTAGTAGGTACTTCTAATAATCTAATAATAAAGTCGATTACTATTATATGTATTAGGAGGGTACTATTGAACTTAGGTCGAATAGATTGGAGCTCTCCTATAGGAGGGGAGCGATTAGTTTAATTAAAGTTGTACAATAGGCAATTTTGTATATATTTCTTAATTAGATAGGTTTTATTAATAATAGAGAATCCTTTTACGTTGTATAGTATCCTATTTTTATTAAAGTAGTATTTCTTATTATAGGCTAATTTTAAGATTTTCTAGATATAGCTGTATAGAACGTATAGGGTCTTTGTATTATTTAGTTAATTAGTATAAATTATATTATTAATTATAAAGAACGGGTAGCCCGGGTATTGAAAAAATATAATATCCTTATTATTTAAGTAGAAGTCCTTTAGATCCTCGATAATTGCGACGTACTTCTTATCCTTTTTATATATAGTTAGGAATTCCGCCCTTAATTTATTATCGAAGATAGCTTCTACTACGGCTAGTAATATTTAGTCGGTTACTAATTGGACGTCGTTGAGGATTAGCGTGCCGTTGGGTTTGGGCTATATATTATCAATAATTCTAAGTTAGTTTAATGTATTGGGTATAAAATTAAATTTCCCGGGTAAATAGTAGATTTTAATATCGTATTAGGATAGGTAGATTAAAGTATTAATTAGGCGCCTATTATCCTTATTGGTTAAGGTAGTATATAATAATTTTTATTCGACGATACCTTTCGTTGCTAAATAGTCGATTAGAATAGTAATAATTAAATTATGAAAATAAATTTGTATATGTAATCTCTTTACTACCTATATTAGGTAAACGACCTCTAACTTTAAAGGTCTATATTCAATTTCGATATTAATAAAATATTTATTAAAAAAAAGGATAGGGAGTACTTAATTCGCAGGAATATACGAACTAGGTTCCTATATATAATTATCTTTTAAGTAAAAGAATATAATATTAAAACCCTTTTCAATAGAGCTGTCGATTTGTAGGAAGGTTTATTTATCTGGGTTGAAATAATAGAGTATAGCGCTACTAAAAATTTCTTCCTAGATTGCCTTGAATGCGGCCTCTTTCTTAAATATAGGGGTAAACTTTATATATATATAATATATAATTCTCTTCGCTAGTTTCCTATTAATAATTACTCCCTCTACTCTTTTTGTAGTAAAGAGTTGGACTTTCCTTTATTAGAAAGGTTCTATAAATTAGGTATAATAGGGGATTAAATAGCGAAGAAAACTGGATACGCCTAAATATTACTTAAATATCTTTAATTAATTGGGAAACATAAGCTTTTTAAAGGCTTTAACCCTTTATTGGGTATTCTATAATCTAAAACTATCGATATAGAAATCTAGAAGTTTAATGTTAGGGTAGTTTAAAAATAATTTTTTAAAAGAAAGGGAAAAATTTTTAAAAATAAATAATTTGAAAATAGCTATTAAATACGTTACGTAATCCTCCTACGTATTTAATATAATAATAATATTATTAAAATACGTTTGGTAATAGTTTTTATAAGTATTTAGTAAACGGTCTATAAATTATTATATGTAGGTGGGAGTATTTTAAAATCCTATTTAAGTAACCATAGGGGCCTCTAATCCTCTATAAATTATAAAAGTTAGCCAATTCTAGTAATTTAACTATACGCTAAATTGGTAGAAGAATACAACTGCATTAATAACAGCGACGAAGCGTTTACCCTATATAAAGGTAATTACTATATCCTAAAGTAGAAGGGGATAGTTATCCGGGATAATAAAACTATTAATTATCCTTATATTAATTATAGGGCGACCTTTCTACTTACCTTCTCTTATCTCTTTCTATATAATAAAGACCAAATATATAAATAGTATTACACAGGTAATTTATTATATTTTACCCTATTTATATAATGTATTAAAAACTTCGTCGATTATAGCTTACTCCTTTTTACTTAAAGGGTATATCCTTATAGCTACTCTCTAATTCTACTAACTTTTAATTAATAATACGCATATATAGTCTTCCTTGGGTATATCTACTAATCCTCCTTCGACTTAAAGTAATAAGAATAATTAGATAAAGTTCTTTAGGATTTGAATATATCCCTTATTGGTTGTATAGATATATACGTCCTCCTTAATTATTATTTCCGGTCCGTCTATTCGAATACTTAAAGTAGGATGCTTTTCGGGAACTATTAGTAGCTTAGGGGCTTCGGGGTTTTCCGTAGTTAGTTCGGGGCTAGGCTATTGCCTACGAACAACCGCTTCGATAGCGGGCGTAAAATTTATTTTGAAATTAACCGGAAGGATGTAGTTAATTATAATATATTTAATAGCTTTGTTAATAATAACTGTAGGGTCTTTATTAAAGGCGTTAAAGACCTAAATAAAAAAAGCTACTATTTTAATTTCGTTCTAATTGCTAATAAAGTACCTACTATGTTTATACTCTTCGATGTAATTAATATACTACTTCTTAGGGATTACTCGTACCCTACGAATTAAATTCTTAAAGAGGACTAATTTAAGTAATTTAGAATCGACTACTATATTTTTAATACCTCTGTTCTCTAAATTAAATATAAAGTTCTATCCTTTAGGTAGGGGCTTATAGTATACTAGTACTATCACTTCTTCTCCGGGCTATAATATAGTCTTCTTTAATACTATTACTTTTCTTATATATTTAACTCTGTACTGCTAGACTTTGAATAGAACTACTAGTGGGCCTATATTCGGGAAAGTAATTAATTCTGTATTATAGTCGATATCGGCCTATTGAAAGTAAAAAAAAAAAATTAATTAAGAGTAGAATGGGTTAGAATTTATTTATTACCCGACCGACAATATTATTTTTAATTAACCCTAGTTTACTAATAACTGTACTTTTAATAAAGAATATAAAAGTAGCCTATTTAGTCAATTTTATAAATTTACCGCCTATACCTCAAATTTTTATAATATACTTAGTCGAAATAGTGTAGTCGAAGGTAGATAAAAAGTCTCTGCCAATAATTATCTTTATAACGTTGGAATCTATATAAATTTTTATTTCGGTAATTGTAGGTGCTGATTGGGCTATAATACGGAGGTGAATATAATTTGATAGCGGTCCCTTTAGGATTTCCTATTCCTTGTAAATTAGTGCTTCGAAAAGAAGTAGGTCGTTGGGGGATAGGACTTTTATTAGTACTATTCTTTTATAGCCTTACTTTGTATCTTCGTAGGAATGACGTAATTGAAGAGAGTATTTCTGGATGGAAATATTTAGAGGTAGTAAATATATATTCGGTACGAAGGCGCAACCGACGAAAGTAATTTAAATTATTAATATATTAAGTATTTCTTTATATATTATTATTTTAGTTTTATCGAAGGGAAAACCTTATAATACTTAATATACTTTAATTTACTATAGGAATTAATTATAAATCCAAACGCCTCCGTAGCGTAGAAGATACCTCCGCTATTACTCGAATCCAACCATTTAAATATAATAAATATGTTACTAGCGTAAACGGTTTAATTGTTATCTAAATTAGTATTGGTATTCTTATTACTTCCCGAATTAATATAGTAAGCCCGGTTACTGTAGTACGAATCCTTATAGTTGTTACAATGGCTATTATGGTGGTTATTAGGTCGGTTATTACAGTAATTATTATAGTAGTTATTACAATTATTATAATTGTAGTGATTATCGCAATTGCTATAACGGTCGCTATAATTATTACAATAATTTTAATTATAATAATTGCGAAATCTATCGTACTAATTAGTAAGAATGATTACCTCGACCTTAATCGTAGTACTAGTAACTTTCTAATAAATATAAGAATAATACTTATAAGTAGCCGCTAATAGAACCGCTTTAGTACCTTTAATCTCTACTAAATATTCGGCTAGGGTGCCCTTTTTATTAGGCGGGTTAAAATATTACTTAATTTTAAAGTCTATACTAGTCTAGATATAGACTATAATACTATACTAATTCTTACTTATATAGTAGAAGATACTTATTATACGAGCGTAGCGGAATTTGCGTTAGATAAATTATAATAAAATATTCTTATTACAAGTAATATCTTTAAACTCGAATTAGTCTTCGGTAAATTTCCTAATTGTAGTAATTCAATTGGATAAGAAATAGTCGATTAGTACTTTGAATATACGTTTAAGGCTATTTTAGCGTAGGAATCGGCGTTTTAGAAGGTCGATTTCATTATTCTACTAGAATATAGTTGTACTACTAAGTAGAGTAGAAAAGTATTGTATAATTTATTTCTCGGCATTAGCGGTAGTATTCTCATTTTTGAAGAAGGATAAAAATTATTTACGGAAGAGGAAAACGTCCGTATAGATTAGAGTCTTACCGTCGGTAATGATACTAATATTATTAGAATTAGCGTAGAAAGGAATAGTTTATTTAATATCTTTATATTTAATCTTGAAATTAGATTTCTAAGAGTAAGAGGAGTACTTAGTATCGGTAGTACTAATATAGCGGCGGTTATTAGAATTATTTTTGATTAAATTACTACTACTATTAGGAGGACTGTTACTAGGGGGGCTACTATAAGGGGGATGGAGAAAAGGAGTATTTCTATCCTTAGAATTAGAGTTATTAGAATTAGAATTGCTACAAGTATAATAACCGGATTTATAACGCTTGTTATAGCGAGCCTTTTTGATTTCATAGTACTTTCTATAATAGCGTTCGTACTCAAAATTAATAGAATTGGATTTATTAGAACTAGAATTTAATAATAGGTTATTGTTAATTCTTAATTTAAGAGGTTTACTACCTTTACCGCCTCAGTTAGAAACCTTAGAGCCTAATTTACCTTCTCCTTTACTAGCCAATATACGGACTTCAATAGTTAATTACCTATAAAGTTGAATAGCGGTTTTAAAGCGGCTTTGGAGTTCTATTAAACGGTAAATCGATTTAAGGTCGTCCCGTTCTAGGAATAGGCGTAAATTAGGGCCAGCTACCTAATTAAAATTAGGGGATAAATCCGAATAAGTAGGTGGGGTATATAGTTAGGGAGCCTCCTCAATCTTATTAATATTTAAAGGGAAATTAACTAATTTAGTATAGTAAAATCGGGTAGGGTTAGGGCTATCAGTTTTATTAACTACTATAGCGTAGTACTTACTAGTTTTAATATTAGGTTTAATTAGGGGGTAGCCGTAATTGAACGTAGGTATTTTAGAATAGAGTTCGATAGTAGGAATTTTAGGGCTTATATAAATTGTTATTTCTATTAATTTACTAATAGTTATTACTTCGGTATCATTTAATACTTAGCTAATAATAGGGGAATAAATACTAATTTTATAGAGGTTAGTAATAGATTAAAATTACTATTTAATAGTTTTGATTACTATAGACATTTTTTTAGCTTAGGCTTTACTAATATTTAGGGATTTAATTATACTATTAAAGTAGCGGTTAATTTCTACTTATTTTCTATAAAAGGCTAGGTCTATCCGGCTAACGTTAGTATCAAGTAAATTAATATTTTAATTAACCTAATTTAGATTACTATTTATTTTTTTAATTACGTTGTAGACTCCTTAGGAGTATTCAAGGTTGTCCTTAATATCGGATATAGCGTTATCGAAGTCTTTATCTAAGCGGGATACATCCTTATCTACTTTAGCCTTAAAATTATCGATACAAATTTCGATTAAATTAATTTTAATAGCGTTAGTATTAAATTCGTCGTGAATTTATCGGATTTTCGACTAATATTTTAATTGTAATATTTCATTAATATAAATATAAACTAATTAGTATTCTTATTAGCTAGTAGGTTAAAGGGTATATTTATACGAGGGTAGTTATAGTCTAGCAGGGTATTACTTCTAATTTAATATAAAGTCTTTTAAATAAGCGTTGGGGCGCTAGTTAGTAGAGGATTTACTAAGGACGTACGGAGTTTGGGCGAAGCCGATAGAGTAATATTAAATTAAGGGAATAAGGTTAAAATAGTATTAAATAGCTTTTAAGGGTTAGATAGGGCTCCGCCGGCTAATAATATTGGGGGAAGTAGAATAAAGGGAAGTATAATTGGGGGAAGTATACTAAGAGGGTCGACCTTATTAGGGCTATTTAGTAATAATAGGATAGCCAAGCTGATAGGGTTAGAGGTATTATTTAATCCCGCGTTTATAGGATAAAAGTCGCGGTTAAAATGAAGAGTAATTTATTTTATAGGGTTCTCTAATATTTCGCAATAAATTAATTTAAGGAAATTGGGAGGAAATAGCGCCGGTTTAAGCAAATCCTTATTAAAGGAGCTAGGTATAGGGCTTACTATAACTATATAGCGTAATATTAACGCCGCGATTATAGAGTTATATAGATATAGAGTAAGGGAAAATCGCTAATTCGAAATCGCTAAAACGAAATCGCCGGAGCGAAGGAAACCCGTTGTATTAAAGAATCATATTATACGTACCGAAGTATACAAACGTAATAGCTTGAATTGGGGTCGTATAATTGAGGAAATTAGTAGTAATAGGAGTATATAAGGATTTTACTAAAAGGCCAAAGTACAATCGAACAAGAACGCAGAGGAAGGGTAGTAAATAACTAAAGTAACTAAAGTAGTAATAGCTAGTAAGGAGGATTAATTGCAAAGTCGATATTCGCCGGAGAAAGTTATAGGATTTAATAATTGGGAAGTATAAGAATAGCGGATTAATCTTACTTACTTAAATAGAGTAATTAAATGAATTCCTAATAAAAGGATCGATTAATTAAGAATAGTTTAGTTAATTAGATCTTTCAATTGTAGTTACTAAATATTACAGTTCGCTAGGATACTTAGAAACTCCAAATATTTATTAATATAATTAATAATATTAAAGTAAGAAAGCGAGATATAGAAGGGAAGAAAGCGGCCGTTGGCCGGCCCAATCAGGGATTCCTTTATGCAAGGTCCCTAGTCTGGGCAGGGGTCCACCCTGGCTTGCAGGGGTAGAGCCCCGCTTCCCTACCGGCCGCCTGCCAATAGCAATCGACTGGCACGCATCCGACCATAGCACTAAACGTGCCTTAGCCGTAGTACTGGGCATAGCTCAATTGAGCCGTTCCAATACCCTACTCTATAGCTAATCGTACATATCCGGTAACACAAAGGGTAATTTAAAGTCTTCTATTATATTAATCCTTTTTAGGACTAATATCCGTTTCTCTAATACTTCCTTTACCTTCTCTATATTTATAAGATTCTAATTATATTCTTCTTCTTCTTTAGTTTTTTTATTTTTTCTTCCTACTTAGACCTAAATTTCTTAAGGGTAGTAGTTTGAACCAGTTTATTCGTATTACTACGCTCTCTAATATTCGGCTTCGACCCCGGGTAACAGTTATATATAATTAATTATTCTATCCCTTTTTCTTTATATTACATTGTCGAATTTAATTGGCTTACTATATAGGGAGTAAATAAATTAAATCTCTAACATTATACCTATATAAGGAGGCGAATAACCCCCGGGCTAGTTTTATTCTTTAAATCTTAATTAGGATAATAGAGGTTGAGGTCTCCGATAGCGATTAGATTTCCCGCTAGGGGTCCGGCCTCGATGAATTTAAAGAGTAGTAATTCCTACTAATATTTTAGCGTTCTTTACGTAAGGATAGGAGAGTAGATAGAATAAATAGTTATTAAATCCCTTAAATTTTTAAATATAATTATAGTCTAATTTTTTCCGGCTTAGAAATTTAAATCCTTTAAATTCTATTTTTTATTTATATATATTACCGCCCTTCCTTTCTCCAAATAATCAACCCCAAAATATCTTTCGCCTCTAGAATAATAAATATCCCTATTTAAATTTTTATTTGATTCTTAGATTACTATAATATTATAAGTTTCTTCTTATTTAAATAGAAGTTTTCCCTTCTTATACGACTTCCCTATATTCTAATAAAGTATTTTTAATTAGACTATTAGTTACTCTAAGATAAGGTTCCTTTTAATCCCTCAGTGGAAGATAAGGGTACTACTTCCCTAAGGGGGGCTATAATTATATAAGCGCTATTATTACTATACAACTAACTTCCCTCTGTATTTGATAAATATATATAGTATTTATTTATTAGACTTTATAGGTTTATAAGTTTCGGCCGGGCGGATAGGCTAATTAACTTTCTTAGCCGTTCCCTCTTTATATTTCCTATAATATATTTCTCTAAAGTAGTAATAGTATAGGAATTAAGGGGGACGTTTAGTAGGACGCCCTTATTTATAATTTCTATTATTAGTTCTAAAACTTTTTTGATTAGGTTTTTACAGGGGGCGAATACTTGCGGCCTTTTAATATATATAATAAACGCCTTTATAATTACCTTCTGGAAAATAGGGTATTCTTTACAATTATACGTATAATACCCCTTCTTCTTATACGGTTTATAATAAATAAGTAATTTATTTTTATTAAACGGGTAATTTATTTCGCTGAAGCGTTCTTCTTTATATTTAACTTTATTGTAATGGGTGTAAATATTATTTTAATAGTAGAATCTTACTATATGTCCGATTCCCTAATATTTAAAATATTATTAAACGTTATTCGAAGTTTGGAACGGTTTATACGGGTATACGCTACCGTCCTAAAGGAAGAGGTTATTTTAAAGGAAGTATACTACTAATACAGTAGCGATTTCTATAAGGAGTAGGCTTCTATTCTCTCCGTTTCTTTTCTTCTATAGCCGAACTCTAATAATAGATACTTCCGGGTTCCTCTCCTTTACTATATTCGAGATAACTTCCGCTATAGTATAATTATTAATATTATTCTAGGGTATACCCCGAATTAGTATACTTATAATATTTATAGTAATAAAAATGATGGAGGCGAAAATTTCTATAGCCTATATTCAATTTTACTAGTACTAATTATATATAAATTTATTAAATATAATTATATAATCTTTAGTCGTTAGTATCCTAATAGTTATATAGATTATTAACTTAGGTTTCTTCTTATTTAAGTAAGTAGTTAGGGTTGTCTTCGTATCTTCGTTCGAACGGTTTATAAATTCGGTAGTAATTATTACTCCCTTAATAGTAAATTGCTATTCGAAATTAGAGGGGACAAACTTCTTAATAGTAGTAGGTAGTTATTAGAGGGTAATACAGACTTTACTTAGGCTAGCTTTCGTTATAATATTAATTTAATACTTTAGTATTTTTTAAACGCCTTTTTTAATCTCCTTTAGAATATCTTTCTTTAAGTTATCAAAATCCTTCTTAGTAATAAACTAGTCGGTTCTAACTTTATTAACTTCGGGTTATATAAATTTACTTTTTTTAATGTATACCTTTATAAATTCGAGAAGGAACTTTCGAACCTGGCGATAGTCCTTAGTCGAAATAATATTATAATCTATAGATTTATTTATTTTAGTAATAAACTTCTTCAATATTTTATTGTTTTTATTAATTTTATCCGAGGTTTTCGTAGTAAGTACGGCTTCGAAATCGTTATATACTAAAATTTCCGCAAGCAGGTTGTAAATACTATTTTCGAATCTACAAGTACTGCTATCGATAATTATCGGCAACGACGATATAACGCCGTCGTTGTGCTCGTCGGAGGATATCTTGGGGGACGTAAACGACCCTCCTGAGTCGATTGCCGTTGTCGGTTTTCGTTTTGGAGCACTCCTCGACCAGAAATCGGCGTTTCCGGTTCCAAAGCAGTTTTTAAGGAAAATGGATTGAATCTCACAGAAATAGTTAAATTAGTAGAAACGTTATTAGTAAGGGCACTAGTGCTAGCGCTAGGGGCGGCGGCTACCTTTTTAACTAACATTTTCTTTCTAAACCTCTAAATATCGAGTACCTTCTCGGAATAGCAAACCCAACAAACCTTAATTCATTAATATAGTGACTACAAGCGAGATACTTCTAGATTCTATCAGGTAAAGCCTACCCGCACCCCAACCGTTCCTACCCGCACCCCATGTCAACCGACATGTAAAGTATTAGGTTTTAGCGGTAAGTTTCTGTCAGGAACGTAGGCGAAAGGTAGGCTGAGGTGACTACGGTCGTGGCTATACGTAGGGGACGGTAAGTTAGGGGTTAATACAAAGATATATTAATAATTACCGACTACAATGAACTACGCTCTATCGAATTTCTTTTATACTAGTGTAAACTCTGTTTATCCGTTAATGAGCGTTGTGGAGCCCCGTACTAGTCTGGCGCCCCAATACGGTACCGGATTATCCTTCCCACGAGCCCGACCTAATATAAGTATTATTATTATTAATCCAACGCTTCGGCCGACGAAGGGGAGTAGTAACCATTAGGGTACTTTTATATACGAACTTTTAACTTCCTAATACAACCCCCCTCCTTATAGGTTCCGTCCTCGGAACCTTTATAATTAATATTAGTAGGCGCTGCTATAGTGTTATTAAATTAAAATTAATTAAAAGGATTAAAAGTAATAGTTAGAAAAATATTTTGTAGTAGATCCCGGTTAGGCGGTAGAAGGTATTAGTATTATATTATTATAGTATTATTAGGCTGGAATTTATAGAGTATAGGTAAATATTAATTAATATACTATTTTATAATAAGGATTTAGTCCAGCGATATAGGATACTCGTATTGTATTGCTAGCGAAGGTATAATATTCTTACTAATTAATTCGGGCGAACTATTATTTACTACAACTACCGACGCTATATTCCGGATATTATAACTATTCTGCTACCGGTAAACCGCCCGCTATAATATTGGTATTATAATATCTATTCTTATAAGCTCCAAATACGGATACAAAACCGGCATTAAATTCAAAAAGCTAACCGGGTTCCCGACCGTTACTAAGATTATTACCCTACAGCGTACGAGGTGATAAGTATCGTTTTACCTATTCTTATAAATTCCAAATACGGATATTAAATTAATGTTAAATTTAAAGAGCTAACTAGGTTCCTAACTATTACTAAAATTATTACCCTACAGCGTACGAAGTAATAAATATCGTTTTATCTTGGACTCGTGGGCACAAGAAGTGTGTTGATTGTGCTAAGCTAAGAACGAGAAAGGAAAAGAACTGTGGAGGGCTAAAATACATAGTGGTGGCGCCCTAATGGGCCCCACATGCGACCAACCAATTCGGGCATGCCAGTGAATACCAATCTGGGCACTCCACACCACAACATTTGGGCGCTCTACACTACAATACCCCCCCGTAGCCCGAAACAAGCTCTATAAATTTATCCTCCCTCTTATTCCTATAAACCAAGGTATAATCTTTACTAATTACCTTTTCTAATCTAAAGTAGGCCCCTTTTCTTCGTCTATTAATATAGCCAATTAAACTTATTAAAAAATTTTAGCGCCCGTACTAAGACGGGAAGCTGCTTAGTACTTAGATTCCTACTTAAGGGTAAAATACTAGCCAAAATATCGCTAATCTAACCCTTCTACTGTAAGATCTATCATTCTACGTAACAATCCCTCTTCTTACTTTAAAACGCTTTAATTATAGTATATAGTCTTCCTTAAACTACCTTACTATTACTAATCCTAATGGGGGTGCTATAGGGACGCCTATAGTATAGCGGTTTATGTAGGATGCCCGTAGCCGCTACTAATATAAATTTAGAAAGTTCGTGTATTTAACTCCCTACTATTAACTTCTTTTCTCTTTAAATATTCAATTATTATACTACTAACCTCTCTCAAATCTCTCTCATCTTTAAATCTTAGTATTAATTATATATATAGCTATTTTAGGGAAATAGGAGACGTAAGACCGCTGTAAGACGTACTATCTCTCGGTACTATTAATGGTTATTCTATAAAAGGGTATATTATAAGGTATTCGATTAGGGTGCGTAGAATAAATCGAATTAAATTCCTTTCTTTTTATTTGAAATTTATTTAATTCAACTCCTTTACTCCCAATCTCTCTTTTGCCCGAAATATATTTAAGCCTATAATATTAATCTTTACTCAAATCCAAATTATTTAATAAAGGAGGTATATTTATCTATTTTTAATAGTTTTATTAAACTATCGGCAATTATATTTTCTCCCTTAATATAGATAATTTTAAATTCTTTATTTTCGATTTATTCAATAATCTATTTAAAATGAATATCTATATAGTAGTTACAACCCGGGACTTTTCAATTCAAAACCCGGTCTCTAATATTCTTACTATCTATATATAATACTTTTAAAAGTGGCTATCTATATCTAAGTTCCTCTATTATTTAAAAGATCTATTATAGTAATTTTACTATTAGGATAATATTAGTAAATTCCGCTTCGATTATACTAGTAGTAACGAAAATTTGCTTCTTAGACTTCTAATATACTGGTCCTCCTACAATGAAAACAATGTGTCCTCCAGTACTATAACGGGTTATTAGGTCATTAGTAAATAAAGTATTACCGAATACCTTTAAATCTATATTCGATAATAATATTTTACCTCCTAGGTTAATTCCTATATTGGTATATTTCGTTAAATATCTAAATAAGTATTTCAATACTAATATTAATCTTATTGTTAGTTTGGTATTAGCTTCGTAGAATTTATTAACTATAAAAATAATATCCGGTCGGGTGCCTATCGATAAGTAATTGAGGCTACCGGTCTTCTTAATATATAATTTCTATTATTCTAGTAATTTATTACCAATCTTATAATCTCCTACTTTCACATTATTCAGCCAAAGTATATTAATACTATAAAAATCCTCGTAATTAAACTTTTTCAGTAAGGTTCTAATATAGCGGGCTTGTAAAATAAACACTATCTTCTCATTCCGATCTTTATTAATATTAAAGCCTAAAAATATCTTTACCTCCCCTAGATACTTAAGTTTAAAATATTGGAGGAGTTAATCTTTAATTTCGAAAATAATAATTGTTAATAGTACTATAATAAAGAAATTGTTAATATATAAAACTAGTAATACTCCCTTCTTTTTATTACTAAATAGGCAAATATCGTCGCTTATTAGCTCAAACCCTATACCCTTTAATATAAGTAGCAATATTTAAAACTAATAAAGAGGACTATTCTTAAATCTATATAAAACTCTTTTTAATAAATAAACTAGGCGCTAAAGCCCTTTTTATCCTTTTTCCAATCTAGTAGGCTATTCCACATAATATATCTTTCCTTCTAGAATCCGTATATTCAGAAACGTAGTATTAAAGTCAAACTAGTAATATTCAAAGTCCAATACTGCCATAGTAGCCAGAAAAATCTTTATACTCACTATATTAGCTATAGCCGTATAAATATCCTCTACATCCTAGGATCCTTATTCAAAATTACTATAAACAACCCATCGTACTCTAGGTTCCTTTATTTTTAAATTATAATTATCCTTTTCGTTATATACCTATTTTCTAGGAAGAATATCTATACCTTCCTTAAGTAGTACTAATTCGTAGACTTCTTTCTCTTCTAGAGCTCGGAACTGCTTTTTTATAGCTAGTTTCTAGTATATTATAAAGTTAGCTATCTTTCGTACTTTTTTATAATTCTTAGGAATTCCTTCTTAAAGATTATATTCTACCTTCGTTGCTATTAAATATAGGAATTCAATATCTATCTCTATTAATCCTCTTTCCCGAAGACTAAAGTAGAAAATTAGAACATTTCTAATTAGTCTATTATTACTATTAACTACGATTTATCGTTTAATTAATATACTTAATTGTAGTACGGCTTATCTTCTTGGTCTTCTAATCCTTATTAAGGATATTATTAGTATAGTTATAGTTTGATTTATTATTGGATTTTATTCTATTAATCTATCCTATTCCTAATTCTCTATTTAAAATAAATCCCTTAGTAGCTTCAATAGGGTATTATTTATAGGATTTAAAAATAATTACCTCGTATTTCTTTATAATAAGATTGGTTCCTCCTTATCTAAATTGTTTAGGTTAATAAAGGGGGAATAGTCGAAAAGTTCGAACTCCTCCTTATTCTCTGAATTAATAAATAATTAGAATTAATCATCCTACTTAATTAAATTAATTATATTATTAACCGGTATCGCTCTCTAAAATACTTGAGGTTGTATCCTAGTATTCCGTTGTATAGATTTATTTAGAGATTTAGAATTTCTTATTCCTATAGTAAATTACTAATTCTTAGTAGGAGTCTGAGGTTAAATAAGTAGTGATAGTAACGGTATTGGCGTTTATAGGGCTTCTAGTACTAGGATCCGTAATAGTGTTAGAGGTTCCGGTCCTAAAGCTAGTATTATATTAGGTAAGGGTGTCGGTAGTCTTAATTATTCTATTAATTTTAGGTTTAGAGTCTTATCTACGGATGTCCGAACGTATTCCTCTTCCCTTCTTTCCTTCTCTTTTACCTTTTTAACTTTAGCTCCCTTTATTAAAAGTATTTCTATAGGTTTAAGTCTATTTACTATAATCCAAACTTCTTTCCCACTCTTCAAAACCTTATCGATATCTTCGATTAGCTAATTAAAAAATACTACTATATAATTAATAACCTATTCCTCCAGAGATTTATCGTCTTTTAATTCTAGAAAACGTACTGTATTAGTTTTAATAAGTTGCTTATACTCTAGGTCCTAAATATGGAAGATCCTTCTATTTAAATCGGTATATCCTACTAAATAGCCTCTTCTTAAATATATAGTAAATTTGTCGCCTTAAATTCGTTTCTACTTCTTAATATAATAGTATATTATATAATAGTACGTCCTTAAGTACTTAATATTGGGTTTGGGATTTAGAATGCTTGCAATTCGATTAAGGATTTCGTATAGACTAATATATTTATTATTAGCCTTTATAGGAAGAAGATTTATAATTTCTACTATTAAATTAATAATTAATAGCTACAATTCTATTAGAATATTGTATTAAATAATCGTTGCCCTTACTTTCTCTATTATTGCTCTTCCTACTTATTCTAGAATACTATTTATCTATAGTATATATATAAGTATTTTTATAATTTTAATACCCTCTTATCTTGCCTATATAATAATTTTATTATTTTAGAAGTCCTTAGAACCGAAATTAAATTCCGTACTTCCATCTAAGCTAAGAACCTTTACTTTCAAGCCTATTTAGATTTCCACCCATTTCTTCCATTCTTTAATCGTATTAAAACTTTTGCTCTTATCCCTTATACCCTTAATCTAGTGGAAGCCTAATACTATATATACGAAGTATATAATATACTTTATACCCAAATGGCCGGCGATATTATAATTCTATATATTAATCCTCACAAACTCCAAAAGTGCAATTACCACTAAATTTAAAGCTTTATATACTATATTAATAAATTTACTTTAGAGACAAATATTATATTCCTTTCTCCCAATATTAACTAACTTAATATTAGTATCCTTATAAACTTTTATAACCTATTCTCTTCCTACGTATATAAACCTATAATATATAGTATTATAATTAATAATTACTATTAGAGTTAGCCTAGGCACTTAAACTCTATATTTCTCGTTGATATTTAGAAATAATATAGTTAATAATACTAATAGATTCGCTATTTAATTATACTAGATTTCTTCTCAATTCTTCTTAAGGGTAATTCTATTAATTTCCATCGACTACACTATACTACTATTAAAAAAACCCATTATCGTAATTAAATTAGCCGGGGTTAAAGGGTAGAGTATAGCGTCCTTGATTTCAATTAATATTCTCCTTCCTATTATAGTAAGGAAGTCCAATTCTACTACGCTAATATAATAAAATCTAATCTTTCTACTATTACCAATTTAATATATAATTAGTCTAGGGAGAAGATATAATTCTATAAACTATTTAATATTATTAAATATATTGGAACTACTTCTACTATCGAATAGTACTATATCTCGTATTACAATTATTACCTTAGGAATTTATTAGATTTTAATAAAATTAAATTAAATACTATTTACTTAATAAATAACTGGTTCTAAAGTTGTTAGGAGCTCTAGTAAAAATCCTCCTCCTCCTAAGTATTGTTAAAGGATAATCCTCTAAAATTAAATAATAGATTAGAATTAATATTAAAAGTAGTAGGTAAATTATTAATATTGGTGTTATTTCCTATAATAATTATAGTAATACTATTATTCTTTTTAAGAGTAGCCGCCTTCGTTTTGTTCTTCTAAGTATCTAGGGCTTTATTAGGTTTATACTACTAGCAATCCAGAATTCTAAGAATTTAATAATAACTATAAGGGTAATATTTCAAACCTCTAAAAATCCTCTTCTAATAAACATTATAATTAATATACTTCGGGCTAACTTCCTCTTCGGTTTTAATATCCTTAGCTACATTTTTAATATTAATTTCAACCTTAATTGCAATTATATTAATATAATTCTTCTAAATATTAGTTAGAGTAGAAAAGTGAGCTAGGAAGGAAACAATTATTAATTTATTCTTATTCATATCCGCAACCTACAGTATAGCTTTAGTAAGGAACGAATATTTAATAGTATTAAAGAAATTAGTAAATTTAACTATATTATCAATTTTATAATCGACGTCCTTTATACGTTTGTACAACGCCTACTAACGTATTAAAAAGGCCTCTAAAGTAATAAAAAATATATATTTAATAGTCTAATATTCGTTAAAAACGTTACTCTTAGCTTCGTTAGTAATACTAGAAATACTACTCTTAATAAAATCGAATAGATACTTAGGGTCGTTATTATCTTCGTCCTAGCCGTTAATAAATAAGGTATTTTAAACCTTTTTATTACGAATCGTAGAATAGATAATAGCTATCGCCTTAGTACAATCTATTTACTATTAGAAATAACGTTTCTTATCCTCTATTTTAATTGTATTATTAATAGTAGGTTTAATAACTTTACTAATAATATAGTACTTAATATTTTATAAAATAAATTCGACCTTCAAAGTACGAACCTAAGCTTCAAGGTTAGATTCGCCCTTTAAAGAAATAAGAGTAGCTATATTGAAAGATATAGTATTAATACCTCTATTATCGTTAATACTAAAAATATCCTAGGTAACTTAGTAATTTATGTAATTTATATTTTCGTTTATCAATATTGTAATAGTATAAAGGTAGGCGTATCTTGGGCTACCTACAATTTTCATCGATCTTATCGCTTAATAAATTCTTATTCTTATTCTTATTTATTATTTAATAAAAGTTCTTAGGGACTTATAAAAAGGGATTTGTAAATAGTATTTATATATGATATATACCTATTATTATAAAATTATAATTTTAACTCGCGCCCGGTATCGCTTATCTTCTTAATAGCTTTTAGGTAGCTGCGCGTAGTATTGCAATACAATAGATCGCGTGCAGAGGGCTTATAACCTCTTGGACTCGTAGGTATAAGAAGTGTGTTGATTGTGCTAAGTTAAGAACAAGAAAGGAAAAGAACTGTGGAGGGCTAAAATATATAGTGGTGGCGCCCTAATGGGCCCTACATGCGACCAACCAATTCGGGCATGCTAGTGAATGCCAATCTGGGCACTCCACACCACAACATCTGGGCGCTCCACACCATAACATTTTACTTAACGAAGAGTATTATATTAAATTTATAAATATTATTTAATACTTTAAGATACTAATATAATTACGCCCCGTAGTTCCTCTCGTAGGATACTCTCCATTAATTACGCCAGGCCCATCGCCGTATTTATTAATACCTTAGGAATATTAATATAATTATCCCCTAAAATTTCTCTTATAAAATACTTTCTATTATTAATACCTATAGCGTAACTTAATACTCTTA
This sequence comes from Neurospora crassa OR74A, assembly GCF_000182925.2. NCBI lineage: Eukaryota > Fungi > Ascomycota > Sordariomycetes > Sordariales > Sordariaceae > Neurospora > Neurospora crassa. The sequence continues at coordinate 2,983,919 of NC_026506.1, forward strand.
TAGGATACCTTCCATTATTTATATCTATTATAGGATATTAATATAATTAAACCCCGAGATCTCTCTTGTAGGACCTTCTTTATACTTTAAAGATACTAATATAATTAAACCCCGGAGTTCCGTTTGTAGGGTATTCTCTATTATTTATACCTATTATAACTTACTATAATATTCAAATACAATCCCCCTCCTTATAAATTCCATCCTCAGGACCTTCATTCCCTTCCTTCGCCTTTTATAATTCTATATACTATTCCTTCCATAAACCTCCTACATTTATATTGTACCTTCCTAATTACTTTCTATTATCTTCGTTTTATTCTCCATATTACTCTCTTTATCCTAATAGTACAATTCCTAATTACTACCACCACTCTCCCTACTATAGTCCGAACTACGTACCTTCTTATTTTCGCCCTTCTCTCCTACTTCTTCGTAACCGCTACTATTATTTATTCGTTCTATCCTTCCCCTTTCAACTACTACCTTCGTCTCATCCTTCTATTTACCCCCTCCTACTATTTATACAATTATTTAATATTCCTCCTACCTTATATTATTTTACCCACGCTTATTCGAATTTATATTTACCCGCTTCAATTTATATTCGTATAGGGACCTCCTCTCTTATTTATACAACGTCCCTTCTACCCGCCCTCTTCGCCTCTTCTTCTCTTTCTTCCTATATCCTTACCTCTGTAATTATATTTACTACCCCCTCTTCTAATAAATTCGTTAGCTTCTCCCCTTCGCCTAACTCTATAGTTACTTTAATTACTCTATTCTCCTCGCCTAAGCTAGCCCCCGCTATAAACGTATATACTTTTACTATTATCCTACGTACTAACCCCTACTTCGCCCTCGAAATTAATTAATATACTACCCTCTTCCTAATCTTACACCTCCTTTCCTACTCCCTCTTCCTTATATTTTACAATTAACTTTTTCCCTTTCCTCTCTTTTACCTTTAATAATATTCGCCCCCTCGCTTACTTAAAATATAGTATCGCTCTAACCTAAACATTCGCTAGTACCCCCCCCCTTTAATTTATATACTACTATTGGTTTAATTATTAAATATATTTACTAAACTAAAAGTAAATTTTCCTTTCTCGCTCCCTTCGTTTTCCTCTTTTTTTTTTTTTCTTTACTAACGCGCTCGCAAAATTCAATAAGAGATCGCAATATTCATTATCGTAGCGTAGATATATATTGGAAGTCTCTTTAGGTATATATAATTTATAGAACGCTTTATAGGCTATAATAGTTAAAGTTATAACTTTAATCGATATTAGTACTTCCTTACCTACTTCGGACTTATAGTAGTTACATTAATATATATTAGTATTCTAGGATACAATATAAGCGCATTTTATTAATAATAGTCTCCTTATAATATTATTTAATATATTTCGTACTAGTAATTTTAATTATAAGGGCTATTCAAAATTCGGTTATTATACTATCGGTAATATTAATAAAGATATTAGTATAGTAGTAACGGTTAATAATCCTTCTAATAATAGTAATAATTCCCCTGAATAATAATTATCCTTATATTCCCTTATTCCTATTACCCCTTCCCCCAATCGGAATACTACTACTTAGCGCTATAATATAAATAAAAGGCTAAAGGTAATAAATAAAAAATTAAATAAATTATTAATATTAGCGAAGCAGAAGTAAATAGTATAAAATAAGATTTATTAACAATATTAATAGGTATAGTAATATACAGAAGTACTTCTCTTAAAGTTGTAGGTTCTAATCCTATATTGATAATAGTAAGCGCCGCCGAAGACTTCTTTATTAGGGTAATAATAAAGAATATAAATTATATTCTTCCTAGCGCCTTATTAATTTTCTATAATAAATCTAATCTACCTTCCCTCTATTTATCGCCCTATCTAACGTCTCTACCTTACATCTTTTCATTTATATGTTACGTCTACGTTTTATATTTATATTTTACGTTTTTAGTTCAAGTTTTTACTTTACATCTCTACTTTATATTTTACATCTACATTTTACATTTCTATTTTACGTCTTATATTTATATTTTATATCTCTACTTAAGTATTTTTAAATCCTAAATAATTACTATTTACCTTCCTCTAACTAATTAACCCTTATAAACCTAATAATTAGCCCGCCTCCAGTACGTCGCCGCTACACTTCCCGAATTTTATAATCCTTAAAAAAGTCCGGGTAATTTATATCCTTTTATAGAACCTACGAATTCTTATTATCCGGGTACCCCTTCTACTTAACCTATAACTACTATTAATAACTAGATTTATAATACTTTACAATTGCCTCAACTTCGTACTAAATATTATTTTCTTCAATATCTATAATTTTTCCTTACAATACCGCCGTAATAAGATTTCTATAGTACAATTCCAATAGAGTAATAAAGAATATTAAGTAAATTTAATAATATATAGGGAGTACGAATTCATACATTATCCTCTTTTCTCCTACAACTTCAATAATTTAGAACAGCCCTAAAAACTTATCCGACAATTTAGTACTAGGACGGCGTTATTTAATATATTTCGTATTAAGTAGAACCTAACTCCCTATATTAAACTCCTTCAATCTCCGAACTTTATTATACTATTTCGCATACCCCTAATTAACTACTTCTAAAGCTACTACAATTTCTACCCACCTACAAAACAATCCGTTAATCCTATTAATAACCACTATAGGAAGGACCGTCTTCCGCCCTTACTTTAAATCTATTAATCCCTAAGGATAATACCCGGAGTAATTCGGATAAGGATTTCCTAATTATAGTATAAAAATAATTATTATACGTCTATTGAGCGAATATAAGTTTTTTAACCTAATCGGTCTACTCTATCCTATAAAAAATCTAAAAGTATAATTCTAAATTCTAATTCTATCTCTCCGTTTACCCGTCTGTCTAAAGGTACTAAGCTATACTAAGGCGCCTACGGATATCCAAGAATTCGCAGTAGGTCTTCCAAAATTAGCTCCTAAAAAGGCTACCTCAATTTAACATAATAGAATTTAAGGAGCCGAACTATTAGAATACATTTCCCTACAAGGCGTACTTAGTAAAATAATCGACTATTACTAAAATTACATTATAGGTTCGGTTAAATATAGGGTCGAACGCCTTTAGTATTCTAGTAATAAAATTATACGAAATATTTTGCTAAGGAATAGTAGGGATAGGCAATAACCCGAGTAGGCTATAGGGTCGGTAATTGCAAAGTTTAGCCTTCTAATAAGCTAGATACTTACGGACGTATAATTCAACGTCGGCTGCGATAGTAGGCCAGTCTCTATAAGTCCTTACTAACAACCTCGTTTCTAGGTACAATTGCAATCCACTTACATTATCCTAGGCGGTTACGGCCGCCGCTCTAACTACAATCGGCTTAGTATTCGCTCCGTACAAGGGGGTACTTGTAGGGATAAGGTAATTCTACACTTAATAGCCAATTTAGTTATAATTAAAATAAGTTTAATTTAAGTACGTTATTGCAAAATAGCCCATAATACTATATTTGTAGTAAATATTCAGTAGCTTCGATTAGGTATACCGGCTATATATATAGCCTTTCTAGCGAGAAAGGGAATAAATAAGATTAGGATCTATTTAGAAAGTAGGAAGGGGGCGACGGGGAAAATTAGGGGGGTTAATACTATAGGACAATTAAGAAGGGATATTCAAAGAGGAAGTAAGAGGGTAGGAAGACGAAAAAAACAACGGAGTATACCCTAAAGATACTTAATTTTAATAACGCAATACAAACAATTTAATACTCTCTAGGCCTTTTAGCTATTCTACGTAGGTTATTACTTTATTTATTATATTAACGCCGGCTATTAAAAAAATACTTTATTTGAAAAGGGGGTATAATTAATTAGCTTAAGTAACGACCCGAATATATTCCGGTTAATTGTACGAAAAATTGAATTCTTTAGTGTAATAGCAGTTATAGAAATTACAAATAATTTTCGAAGCGCTTTGCTATATACGTTTAAGCTTATTGAAAGCGGATTATTTAATAACCTAAGTATTACTATTATATTTAGTCTCTAGGAAAATACAAAGGTCATTCTACGTAAGCATATTACAAATAATATTATACCCGGGCTTACTATAAAAACCTAATATATATTTAATTTATATATTCTTAGAATCACCCTTAATATAATTAATAACGAATAAGAAGGAAGTACGGAAGTACTTTTAAAAATACCTATTAATAGTATAAAAGTAATTCTATAATTATAAGAAACTTTCGTTAATAAATTTTATAATATTATATTTAGGACGTTATTTAATATAGGCTGGCGTAACTACGGCTAGTAAGGGAGTAATTGTAATAACGGCCGCTAACGAAGGGGTAGTAAGAGAAAATATAGTAAAAATACGAATTTGATTATAGAAGAGGTAATTTTAGTAATAGAACCCGGCGGGAATAGGAGGGTAGTTTCCTATTAAGTCTTATTCGGCGAGGCTTACGAAAGCGAGTTATTCCTATTAGGATATATATAAAAGGAAATAGTTGAGGAGGAGTTTAATTATAGCAAATTGAAATTCGAATAATTATTACTTACATACGAATTTATTAACTTCCGAGATTTAAGGGTACGAACGGGGAGCCCGAAGCAATATAGGAGGGTAGTCTTTATTACTATCTTCTTCAATAAACTCTATAGTAGGTTAGCATTATTACAATAAAGGTAGAGGAGGTTAAATTATTTTAACTATAGTAACTATAGGGGTAGTAGTATATAAAGGACGAGGAGTGATTTCAGCGGTGCGAGAAATAGACCGGCCGCTATATATATATATCTTAACGGTACCGGTTTAACTCCCGAAGAGTTATTAATTTATTAGGAACGTAAGCGAAAGGTAGGTTGAAGTAACTACAATTATAGTTATACGTAGGGGATAGTAAGTTAGGGGTTAATTCAAAGATATATTAATAATTACCAACTATAATGAATTACGCTCTATCGAATCTCTTTTATACAAGTATAAATTCTATTTATCTGCTAATGAGCGTTGTGGAGCCCCGTACTAGTTTGGCGCCCCGACGCGGTGCCGGATTATTCTTCCCGCGAGCCCGACCCGATATAGGTATTGTCATTATTAATCCAACGCTTCGGCCGACGAAGGGGAGCAGTAGCCGCTGGGGTGCTTCTATGTACGAGCTTTTAGCCTCCTGACAATTTCCATGTTTTTGATGTCTGGTAACATTCGTAGCTGGGTCACCCACCTGCAAATGCGTCCCCATAACTCAAATCTCGCGATATCTCTATAGTATTGAAAATGGGTCTATTTCTACAATCTAAATACTAATATCTAACCGTTTAAAAAGTCCGTCAAATAAGCTAGTTGAAGATATTTCAATAGTTTCCTCCTTTCTCGCCTCCTTCCGCCGCTATACCTCCCGTACTCTCTCTACCTAGTATCAAACTAACTTATTATCCTTATCATTATTAATTACTTTAATATAGCTATGTACTTCGTCTTTAGTATCTAATTATTCAATACTAGGCTCAATCTCGTATTAGGAATACTCACGCCGCGCCAAAGCTCGTATAGGGTATGTATTCTTAAATCTACTACGGGGTCCCTTTGGTTCAATCTTAGGGAGGATAGTTTTATTTCTAAAAGGACCGCTCTAATTGGGGGGGCGACCTTTACGTACTACTATAATAGTTGGGCGAAAGCGTAGATACTTATCTACCGCGTCCTATTATATAAATCAGTATAGAAATAACCGGATTGATAATAGGTAGATCTTACCCGACATTAAACGAGATGCTAGGAGGGGTAATAGTTAACCTTATTAACTAAAACTACTTTACTAGTATAGTAAGCTACTTCTTTTTTGTAGGTATAAGGGAGCTTATATTAAGTACGAAAATTGTATAAGTATAGTTATAAACGACTACTACGAAGGTATCCAACATTGGGGAATATTACTTTTCATTATTAATATTATCTATTAAGTAAATTAACCCCCTATAAGGTTATCTCTAAGGGGGTAGAATTAAGCTACAAATAATTGGGTCCCATCTACGTAGTGCGCGCGCAAATTATTAACGAGGCTAATTTCTAGTTAAAGAACTTGTAACGTATAGTAATATATATAGTTACAGCCTTATAAAGATTAATTGACCCTCTATAAGCCGATAACCTATACGATTTTAATAACCCATTATTAGATTTATCTAGTAATATAGTACGTTGCCTATAGTTAAAGTAGTATTTCATATAATAACTAGCCTACTCTAACTAGTATAGTATAAATTGAGTAATCCTCCGCACACCTACCCTATTTCCTATATATACCCAAAAACCTAAAATAGTGGGCCCACACAGCCGATAACACTTGATATTGTAGATCCTGTTTTTATCCGCTAAATTTCGTCTTTTCAATGCACGCAACATTTCCTCTAACTTAGTAATTTTTTTAACCTTCTTCACACAGCCATTTACACCCCATCCATACCGCTAGCTATCTATCTTTATGCGTGTAAATGCCGTTATTTTAATAGAGCTGTCAATTTCAATAGTATTGTTTTATATTAAATACTATACAAATATCACTAGAATTACGCAATTAAGTGACCCAAAAATTTGACTAAAGTCTCTAACATACAAAAAGATGAAATTAACACCCAAAACACGGTTATTTACATGTTAGCTGTCTTGGGGGTTCTTTGGGTGTATGTAGGAAATGGGGTGGGTGTGCGGAGGATTACTCTATAAATTCGAGCCGGATTTATCTAATAATAGCCTCCTATGTATTCTTATATTAAGAGAGAAGAGAGACTATACCTTCTTAAAGTCCGATTTAGACGAGGAGTAGATTATATATTGCTATAGATGAAAAAGGCTAATTCTAATATTAGTAACCCTCCTAAAGACCGGACCTAGCCCAGCCTACATCCTAGTAGTAGTCTTAACCTTACTATATATATAGTGTAACCGCTTAATATTATCCTTATTAAGCAGACTATATACTTCTGTTTATCAATTAAATAATAATATATCAGAATTAGAATTACTACTATAGGAGTCCTCCTTACTAGAATAATCCCTATTATTAATATTATCGTTTAAAGATTCGTTGTTTTTAAATATTGTAATCTAGTTATTTTTAGGGTGCTTAACGATATCATAATTAATATACTATATACAATACTGGCGCTAAACGTTAGGTAAGAGCTAGTCCATAGTAGAAATAAATTAGGTATTACCGTTAATAATGATTATAGTAGGGTAAAGGATCTTAAACTTCCTAATAACTATATCAAATACTTTAGCTAATAATATAAATCCCTCCTCCCTCTCCTTATTAATAATTAATAGTCTTATTCCCTATACTATAACTATAGCGCCTTATTAGTATAGGGTCTATCTCCAATTCTCTAGAGGGGAGAATCGTGCGGCGTTAAGCACCGTCGGATGAAAACCTCTAGCTTTATTTCGGCCGTAGTTCTCTACGCCGCTCCTACTTTACTTGTAGCTATAATAGTTCTTACTTATTATTATAGCGAATTGATTTTGTTTTTTCTATTACTATATTATTTTAATATTAGAATAATAAGGATAACAGGAATAGGATTAGACCCGGCGCGTTACTTTCTCCGCCGCTACTCTATCTTACCCCCTACTATTCCTTCCTCCGCCCTTTCCCTACTTCCCTATTCTATCTTCCTATTTACTACTCTATTTCTCTACTTCCTTGCCTTATTTATAAATACCTCCGCCCTATTATTTACTCCTTTACCCTATAGTTCTATTTCTATTTATAATAGTACAAGGACCCCCTTCCCTCGTTTATATAATCCCCTATATAGCGCCCCTTCTTAATCCTCCTCCTCCTTCTTCCTTATTATAATTTTTTATAAAAGAGTCTCCTCCGGCTATTATTACTTTAGCCTAATCGATTTAACTTTTAATATAGAGGGTCCCTCCTTTAATCTATTTCTAGGCCCTACGTCCCCTATAGCTTTACTTTTAAAAATTTACGTTCCTTATTCGTAACCTTTATGACTTCTTTAATAATTATCCCCTTCAAAATTGATATAGTTTCCTTCTCCTTCCATTTCGGTCTTTATACTAATTTAATTAGTATTATTCGTAAAATTCCTTATTTTTACTATATTCTAAATTTCGCCTCTATTCTATATTCCGATAATAAACCTAATTCCTTTAATACCTTCCATAAGGTTGTTATTAAAAAGATTTACTTTATTTTATTAACCAATAGGTTTCTTATTTTTTATCTTTTCTTCCTTTCATTATTATATAACTTTTGTGTTTTTGATTAGCGGTATTTAGAATGCTACTTGTATTTATATTTATAAATCGTATATATTGGATATTTTTATTAGCTTTTACGATATTTGTAATACTATTTAGGTAATAATTATTCTTATAGTATTAGGTAATTAAAATAAGTATAGTTGTAATTTAGACACTTTTATTCGTATTATTAATAGTTTTATTAGTTATATATATAAACGTTTAGAGTAGGACGGCCTATTTACTAATTACGAACATCTTCTCTATATTATAAATTATAATATTATTAAACCTTAGTAGAAGGGTTATTATAAGTTAATTATAAGGGATATTCGTTATAGTTATATCCCCTCCTTTCCCGGCGGTAGTATTATAAACCCGGTTCGGATTACGTTCGGTTCTAGTAGTAGTACTATTACTCTTATTGAAGCGTGCTTCAACTATGCAGAGAAGGTGGATGACTTTCACAGTCTGGGGGTTCTTGAACCCACATCCACCGGAGCGGCCTGTTGAAGGACGGTTCGTCTACAGTCAGGTCTTCGTACAATAGTTTCTTGGCCTCTTATTGGTCAAATGCGTGGTACGGCCCTACAACTAATCAGGGCGTTTTACTAAGTAATGCTCTAATTAACTACTTCGTAGATAGTGTTTCTAATAGTCTGCGCTAGAATATACTAGGTCCTTCTATTTCTAAAATCCTTCACTAAATCTCTCAATATCGTTTATCGATAAGGTTATTATCGTCCTCTCTATATTAATAAAGTAATAAAGCAATGAAGTACTAAAGCAATAATGTACTAAAGCAATAAAGTAATAAAGTAATGAAGTACTAAAGCAATGAAGAGTGGTTGGGTGAGGACGGCTATAGCCGTCCGAATAAGGAATGGTACAAGAGATGGAGATTCCTACGCTTCAACGAATATAGCGGGCGTTGCTTGAACTAGGGATCCAGCATCGCATCGGTGTCTGAAAACTATTTTATATATTATATCCGGCGGTAATAGTTTCACTACTTTTATTTATATAGTCTCTAATTTTGGTAGTAGTAATTCTATCTTTAGTAATCCTATGACTATTAATACTTTTAACCACCCCCTTATAAATAATAATTAGGTTTAGTAGCGTTCTAAAGTTATTATAAATTAAATTCGTATAATAGAATTATTTAAATAATTTTCTAAATATAATTAAACGTTCGTTAAATAGGATTTCTCAGTTCTTACTATAACTACAATTTAAATAGTTCTTATAATTAATATAATTATTTCTTCTTTATTCCTATCTTTTTATTCTAATATTATCAATATTTGACTTGCTTCCTAGGAGTACCTTATAATTTCCTTATATTACTCCTTCTTTAATTCGATTATTAAATAGTATTTTTTTAATTTTCCTAATTTCAATATCTATAATAGGATCCTTTGAATTTTAATTCTATTGTTTAAGAATTTTCAAAATACCTCTTTTATTAATAGTCAGGTTTTTAAATTTGTTTAGAAGTCGGTATTTATATTAAAGTAATTTAGGGTAATATAAGCAAAGGTTTCTGTTTCAAATTTATAAGTATAGATAGGGGTTAGGACATTCGGTACTTTCCTTTAATAGAGGAAGGTTCGGAGGCTAATAATTTCCATCTTAGCTTAAATAAAGAGGGAGTTCTTTACTTTAATTAATAGGTATAGTTTTTCATCATTATCTCTTAATTTTCAATATCTTCCTTAATTCTTCTTTATATTACTTATATAGTATTGGATAATTTTTTTACCAAATTAAGCGGTAAGGTTAGTAATAGTGAATTTGTATTATTATTCCAATTTTATTACTATTGCTACTAAATAGTACTTGTAATACAATATTTATTTTTAATTTGTTATATTTTTTAACTATTCTTCTCGGTCGGCGGTTATCAGTTTTAGGACTTATAATAATAGTAGTAGGGTCCTTAATTCCAGGAGGGGACTAATTACCATTATTAGTAACTTTTCTACTGGCGTTTATACTTTAGCCTACTAAATTTTAATTATACTACTTTTTAATTTATCGGCGGGTAACTAACCTTTAGACTATTATATTTAAACGTAATTAGAAATTTAGGCTGCTATCCCTTAAGCGAATTAGGCTTAGTTTGTTTGGGCGAGCTTTGTTTTAAAGGTTCGGACCCTTTTATTAAGGTAGAAGTTAAATAGCGGATAAAATATTTCTATTCTTAAGTTTTATAGCAGTATAGTTTCATATAGTCCAGCGATAATCTTTAAATATTTAATTTAGTATTTCGTTAGCCTAATTACCCTTTTTTATGATTTTTTATAGATTTTAGTTAGTTAGTAGAATACTAAGACTTTATATATAATAGTATTACGAATATATTTAGTATATATTTCTTTTACTTAAATAAAGGAGTAACCCTATGTCTTTATTATTAATTTTATAAATATATTTATTTAAGTTATTATTTTTTATTTTATTATCTCTATATAAGCCCTATGATTGAATTAATAGTTTAATTAGACCTTAAGGAATTATATCGATTCTATTAATTAAAGTACAATTTCTCCGAATTAGAAAGTTTCTATCCTTAGTACTTTTATCCGTATAAATATATTCGTTCCGTTATAATTATTTGGAATTTTATACCTCTTACCCTTATTTATTTCGAATATACTTCCTATACTACTTATAATATTTGATAGTTTACTTTAGTAGTACGAGCTATTACTATAATATTAATATTATTTATAAAGCTAATTGTACTTATATTTGGGATTATTATTAATTCTTAGTATAATAAGGTAATAAAGAGAATAAATAGAATAAGGGAGAGGGGGGAGCTTTATAGTATACTAGTAGTAATTATATAAGGGCGGGACGTTTTATTATTGAAGAAGTGGGAACTTCTTTTATTAGTAATAAAATTTATTATTTATTTAATAATTTACTCAGGGACCCTGCCACCGCCATCGCAAGTCCCAGAACCAACAGCCGCCGACCGGGAGGAGTGGCTAGAAGATGCAACGAATCGGGAATGGGTGTCGCGTTACAACCACCACCTAGCGGCGGCGGTAGCGAAATTAGGGCGACGGTACGAATTTACTATTGCCGACTTCACCCCTAAGTTTAGTGGAGAGGCTATCTAGCGATATATAGTCGGTACGAAAAAGAAGAAGGGAAGACGCTGAAAATTAGGAGAAGATGAAGAAGAATTGTACCTACTGACTAAAACGAAGAGCTCCCTCCTTATTTAAACTAGGATGGAAGTTATCGGCCTCCGGGCCTTCCTCTATAGGAGGAAAATATTAGACGTCCTAACCCCTATCTACACTTACAAATTCAAGAAGGAGACTTTTGCCTATATTGTCCTAAATTGCCTCAATACGGATACTAACTTCTAGAATAACTTGGAAGCTTGGCTATTAATAAAAGAAGAATTTTAAAAATTCTTAAATAATAGAATTAAAATTGAAAGAATTCTATTATAAGCATTGAAATTAGGGAAGTTAAGAGAGTACTATTTAGTAATCGAATTAGAGGAGGAATAGTACAAAGAAATTACAAAGTACTCCTAAGAAGAATATAGAATATTAATAATATTAGAATAGAAGGATAGGAGCGGAGAAGAGACGATTGTATTAATTACGGGAGTTATTTAAATTATAATTATAGTAAAAACCGAAAAATATTATTTAATAAGCATTTAATTGCGTTTAAAAAGTTGCTTAAGTAGTTTTATTATACGAATTTAGTTCGTAGTAATTTTACAGCGCTACTAAACCTAATTATTATTTATAAGGGGGCGGTTAGGAGGGTTAATAATTATAGGGCTATTAGGAATAGAATTATTACTATTAAAACCGGAGATTATACGAGTAGGAGTAGCGAAATTACTACTACCGGATACAATATACGTAGGAGTAATAGCGCTACTATTAGAATTGGATACAATTCGAACCGGGTTTATAGTACTACCGCCGGGAAGAGAAGGGATACAATTATAACGAGTATTTCTTACGATTAGTTTATAGTAACCCTTCCGTTGGAAATCGGCGATATTATAATTAACAGCGCGGGGAAGACGCTTATAGTTGGTAGGTAGTTCGTTACGCTTCAAACGAATATATATACAATAAGTAAAATTATTAGCGATACGAATAAAGGTATTTAGATTAAATTCAAACTTATTCGGATTATTTAATACTATAATAATAATTGCCGTTTAAATAGTATTACAAGTATTATATAGGCCTATAGGAATATTTAATATATATATTTTATAGGTGTAGGAGTAGGTGGCGTTTTGGGTACTACTGGTTAGGATAGAAGTTAAATAATAATAAAGGAAAGGAAATATAGAAAATAAAAGATTTATTAATTATTAAAATAAAATAAATCTTTTTAGCGATAACCTTATAGAAGGCGTTAGGGGAGTTAAGTTTATTATTACGTAGGATAGAAGTAAAATTTAGAATATAATAAAGGTAAGGAATTTTATAAATAATATTAATTAAGTTAGTATAAGAATTAAAAAGAATAAAGAAGGAAATTATACTAGTTCGGGGGAAGACAATTATTAAAAAAATTATAAAGGGTATAAATAAGGAATATAGGCTCTAGAAGTACAACTATAAGGAATATAGGGCCCGGAGATACGTTAGGGGAAGGACCCTCTACATTGGAAATTAAATCGATTAGGCTAGGGCGATAATAGCCGGAGGAAGCTATTTTATTAGAAGGTACAATAGGGAGGAAGGAGAAGAAGGATTAGGAAGGGGTACTGCGTAGGGGATTATATAAATAAGGGAAGGGGGTCTTTGCATTATTATAAATAAATATAAATCCGCAGGGTAATGGAGTAAATAACGGGAAGGAGGTGTTTATAAACGGGGCAAAGAAGTGGAGAAGTAGAGTAATAAATAAGGAAATAGGATAGGGAAGCAGGAAGAAGGCGGAGGAAGAAATATAGAGAGTAAAATAGAAAGGTAGTAGAGGAAGCGGTGCACTTAGTCTAGTCCTATTCTTATTGTCTTTATTATTCTAGTATTGGGATAACATAGCGGTAGGAGAAACGAGATCAATTCGTTATAGCGGTGGGTGAAAACCGTTATAATTGTAAATAAAGTAAGAGCGGTGTAGAGAACTACGACCGAGATAGAGCTGGGGGTTTTCATTCAGCGGTGTTTAACACTATACAGTTTTCCCCTCCAGAGAACTGGAGAAGGACCCTATACTAATAAGGCGCTATAGTTATAGTATAGGGAATAAGACTATTAATTTATTTAATAATTTACGTTAGAAATTGTATTTCCTATAAGGTATATAAGAGTTACTTATAGTTAATTTCATTGAATATTCCTTTTAAATTTAGGAGTATAAAGAACGTTATAGCCCTAAATTTCTAAGTTGTATATACTATATTAGTAATTACCCGGATTATAAATTTTATTAAATAATTTGTCCGGGTATTTATTTAACCCTCTAGTAAGAGGTTAAACTCTTTAATTACTTATATAAGTTTTTTGATCAAAATACTTTAGGGATTTTTCCTACGTTATTAAATAGTAATATTAGCCTTTATATATTTACTATTTTTTATTAAGTAGTATTCTTTTTAAGCTTTTTAAAGATAACCATTTTCGTATTTTTAAATTCTTGTAGGGAATAATTGAGTTGGAGGCTAGAGGATATTAAGTATATTATAGCTTGTTAGAACGGTTGTTTACATAATTTTAAAGATTTATTTAAATATTAATCGATCCTAGGGGCTTTATTAGTCGCTATTTAGGAAAGTACGTTCTAAATATCCTTTTTATTAATTAATTTATTAATAATTATTAGGTTAATATTATTTAATAGTTCGGTTCAATTTAGTAAATAATCCGTAGGGATTTTTACCTTTAAGAAAAAGTAATTAGTAAGGATTTTAGTTCTATTATTATAGTTTCTAATTTTTATTACCCTTTTATAGGTTTAAAGAGTTAGTAACTTAGGCGGGTTTATTAATTAGTAACTTTAAATTTAAATTCATTATTTTAATAATTAAAATTAATTCAAATTTTTTAAGGCTTCGGCAATACTATTACGTTACAAAGTTTATTGGGCCTTTGTAATAATCTTCTTCTTTTTTATCATAACTTTAATGATTTCCTTTTGATTTAATATTATTCGGTACTTGAATTATTCTTAATATATCTTTTGTATTTCTTTTTAAATTATTTTATATTTTAATATCTATTAATTTACATTCTTCCTTCGGTTTTTCTTCTAGTATAGGATAAATTCCTTTACAATATTGGTAAGTTTTTTATTAAATTTATAAAATGGGAATTCAAAGTTCTTTATTATATTAATTCTTTTTAACATTAATAGTTATTTTTCTAATACTTCTTTTACCTTTTTTATATTTATAAGATTCTAGTTATATTTTCTTTCTTCTTTAGCTTTTTTATTTTTCTTTCCTACTTAAATTTAAATTTTCTAAAGATAGTAGTCCGAGCCGGTTTATTCATACCGTTACATTCCTTAATATTCGGCTTTAACCCTGGGTAATAATTATATATAGTTAATTATTTTATCCTCTTCTCCTTATATCGTGTTTTTGAATTTAATCGGTTTACTATAGGGGGTAAATAAATTGAATCTTTAGTATTATACTTATATCAGGAGGCGAGTAGTTCTTAGGTTAATTTTACTCCTTAAATCCTAATTAGGAGAGTAGAGATTGAGGTTCCTAATTATAATTAAATTTCTTACCGGGGGTCTAGCCTTAATAAATTCGAAGAGTGGCGACCTTTACTAATATTTTAGCGTTTTTTATATAAGGATAGGAGAGTAAATAGAATAGATAGTTGTTAGATCCTTTAAATTTTTAAATATAATTGCAGTTTAATTTTTTCCGGTTTAGAAATTTAAGTCCTTTAAATTCTATTTCTTATTTATATATATTACTGCCGTTTCTTTTTCTAAATAATCAACCCTAAAATATCTCCCGCTTTTGAAATAATGGATATCCCTATTTGAATACTATTTAGCTCTTAAATTGTTATAATATTATAGGTCTCCTCTTCTTTAAATAGAAATTTTCCCCTCTCGTACAATTTCTTTACGTTTTAATAGAATATTTTTAATTAGACTATTAGTTACTTTAGAATAGGGTTCCTTCTAGTCCCTTAATAGAGGATAAGGGTATTATTTCCTTAAGGGGGGATATAATTATATAGGCGCTATTACCTTTATACGACCGATTTCTCCCTATATTATATAAATATGTATGATATATATTTATTGGACTTTGTAGGGTTGAAGGTTTTAGTTGGGCGGACGGGCTAATAAATTTCTTTAACCGTCCTTTTTTTATACTTCTTTTAATATATTCTTTTAAAGTAGTAATAGTATAGAAATTAGGGGGGGGCGTCCGGTAGAACGCCCTTAATTATAATTTCTATTATCAATTTTAATATTTTTCCAATTAGGTTCTTATAGGGGGCGAATATCCGTAGTCTTTTAATATACGTAATAAACGCTTTTATAATTATTTTCTAGAAAATAGGGTACTCTTCATAGTTATATATATAATACGCCTTCTTCCTATATAATTTATAATAGATAAGTAATTTGTTATTATTAGATAGGTAATTTACTTTACTAAAGCGTTCTTCTTCTATTTTGTATTTCTACTTTTATATTTTAAACTGCTTTGAAACCGGAAACGCCGATTTCTGGTCGAGGAGTGCTCCAAAACGATAACTGACAACGGCAATCGACTCAGGAGGGTCGTTTACGTCCCTCACAATATCCTACGACGAACGCAGCGACGGCGTTATATTATTATTGCCGATGGCCATCGATAGCGGTGTTCGTAGACTCGAAAATAGTATTTATAACCCGCTCGCAGAAATCTCAGTATATAATAATCCTAAAGCTATATTTATTGCGAAGACTTCGGATAAAATGGATAAAGATAATGAAATATTAAAGAAATTCTTTGTTAAAGCGAATAAATTTATAAACTACAATATTATTTTAACCGAGGATTATTATTAAATTTGAGAATTATTTTTCGAATTTATAAAAGTATACGTTAGAAAAAGTAGGTTTATACGACCCGAGGCTAATAAGGTTAGAACCGACTAGTTTGTTACTAAGAAGGATTTTAATAATTTAAAGAAGGATATTTTAAAGGAAATTAAGAAGGGCGCCTAAGAAGTATTGAAGTATTAGGCCGATATTATAGTAAAAGTTAGCCTAAGTAAAATTAGTACTACCCTCTAATAATTATTTACTATTATTAAGAAGTTTATCCCCCTTAATTTTAAGCGGTAGTCTATTATTAAAGGAGTAATAATTACTATTAAATTTATAAACCGTCTAAATAAAAATATAAAGACGAACCTAATTATTTACTTAGGTAAGAAGAAACTTAATTTAATAATCTATATAATTATTAGAATATTAATAACCGGAGATTATATAATTATATTTAACGAATCTATATATATCTAATATTAGTGAAATTAAATATAGGTTAAAAAAACTTTCGGCCCCAATATTTTTATTACTATAAGTATTATAAGTATATTAATTTGGAACGTACTTTAAAATAATATTAATAATTATACTATAGTAGAAGTTATTTCGAATGTAGTAAAGGAGAAGAATTTAGAGGTATTTATTATTAGATTTCGGTTATAGAAGAGAAGGGACGGAGAGAATAGAGGTTTATTTTTTATAGAAGTTGCTACTGCTTCGGTAATGTATTTCCTCTAGGATAATTTCTTTTTTTAGGACGGTGGTATATATTTATACGAACTATTCTAAATTTTGAGTAACGTTTAGTAATATTTTAAATATTAGGGAATTGGATATATAGTAAAATTCTACTATTAAAATAACATTTATACCTATTATAGCGAAGTTAAATACAAAGGAGACTACTTCGGCGAAGTAAATTGCCCGTCTAATAATAATAAGTTATTTATTTATTATAAACTATATAAAAAGAAGGGGTATTATATATATAATTATAAGGAGTACCTTATTCTCCGGAAGGCGATTATAAAGGCGTTTATTGTGTACGCTGAAAGGCCGCGGGTATTCGCCCCCTATAAAAACCTAGTTGGAAAGGTATTAGAATTAATAATAGAAATTATAAATAAAGGTATCCTACTAAATACCCCCTTTAATTCCCGTATTATTATTACCTTAGAGGGATATATTGGAGGAGGTATAAAGAAGGGACGGCCGAGAAAGTTAATCGGCCTATTTGCCTAATTAAAGCCTATAACCTTACAAAATCCAATAAATAGATATTATATATACTTATAAAATATAGGGGGAAGTCGGTCGTATAGTAGTAATAGCGCTTATACGATTATAGCCCCCCTTAAGGAAATAATACCTTTATCTTCCGTTGAAGGATTCGAAAAAACCCAATCCTAGGGTAATTAATAATTTAATTTAAAATACTCTATTAGAACGTAGGGAAGTTATATAAGAGGGGAAAACCTCTATTCAAATAAAAGGAAACTAATAATATTATAGTAATTTAAAAATTAAGTAGAAATTTAAATAAGGATATTTATTATTTTAAAGGCGGAAGGTATCTCGGGGTTAATTGTTTGGAGAAGGGAAGGGCGGCGATATATATAAATAAAAAATAGAATTTAAAGGACTTAGATTTTTAAACCGAAAAGGATTAGACTATAATTATATTTAAAAATTTAAAGGATTTAATAACCATCTATTCTATTTACTTTCCTATTTTTACGTAGGGAATACCGGAATATTAGTAGGGGTTACCGCTCTTCGAATTTATTGAGGTAAAATTTCTAACGGGAAACCTAATTACTATTAAGGATTTTAACTTCTATTATCCTAATTAGAATTTAAAGAATAGAATTAGTTTAAAGGCCGCTCGCCTCCTTATATAAGTATAATATTAGAGACTTAATCTATTTACCCCTTATAGTAAATCGATTAAATTCGGGAATACGATATAAGGAGAGAGGAATAGAATAATTCATTATATATAATTATTACCCGGGGTTGAAACTGAATATTAGGGAGTGTAATAGTACGAATAAACCGGTTCGGATTATTACCCTTAGGAAATTTGGGTTTAAGTAGGAAGAAAAAATAAAAAAGTTGAAGAAGAAGGAGGATATAGTTACAGTTTTATAAATATAGAGAAGGTAAAGGAAGCGTTAGAGAAATAGATATTAGTCCTAAAAAGGATTAATATAATAGAAGACCTTGAATTCGCTTTTCGTAAGTTCAATAGAGAATTTATAGATATTATAGAAGAATTTATTCTATATTAAAAGAAAAGTTAAGGGAGGAGAGTGAATTAATATATATTAGGATATAAGATAGTTACGAAAGAAGTATACAGGATATATTAAGAGTAATTTAGGTATTAGATAATATCAAATTAGAAGGGGTTTATTAAAACTATAATAAAAAAGAAGAGGATTATTATAAAAGTTTAATAAATTATATAATATAATAGTATTATTGAAGCTTCGAAGAATTTAAATTATTTTTAATTATTAGAATAATAGGTTTAAATCCGAAGTTACCGATTAATAGATCCGCCTAAACTATTAACCTTTTAAATTTATGAAGGAGTAATAGAAATTGGAGATTATAGTAGTAAGGTTGAAATTTTTATTAATTGCTTTTTCCCGAAGGTAAAGGTCCTAATAAATTACTGACTAGATTAGATTAAGCT
This sequence comes from Neurospora crassa OR74A, assembly GCF_000182925.2. Classification (NCBI taxonomy): domain Eukaryota; kingdom Fungi; phylum Ascomycota; class Sordariomycetes; order Sordariales; family Sordariaceae; genus Neurospora; species Neurospora crassa. The sequence goes on from NC_026506.1 coordinate 3,002,950, forward strand.
ATTAGAGGGCGTTAACCCAATAGTTATTAGCGAACTAATTAACGAGGAGGACGTTTAGGACATACTCTTCCGAATAGCGCTTAATAAAGCCCTTGGAGTTAATTAGTATTTAAATAAATTTTTAAAATTATATAAATAATTATTTTGGTAAATTATAATATATTTAATATCTACTAACCTCTAATTTAGCTACTTCCTATAGCAATTTAAAGATACGAAGGTAATTATCCTTAAAAAGCCCAGAAAGAACGCCGCTTAATAAAAGTTAGTAGGCGTATAGAAGCCGATATTACTATTTAATAACGTAGGAAAAATCTTTAAAATACTTATAATTAAAGAATTTATATAAGTAATTAAAAAGTTTAACTTCCTACTAAAGGGCTAAATAAGTAACTAGGCAAGCCGTTTAATAGAATTCATAATCCGGGTAATTATTAATACGGTATATATGGCCTAAGAATTCGGAATTGTAATATCCCTTTTCCTCTTAGATTTAAAAGGAGCGTTCAATAGAATTAACTATAAGTAGCTTTTATATACTCTATAGGAAATATAATTTCTAATATAAATTATTAAGTAGGTAATGAACTTCGTTATTAGAAGAAGAAGTTCCCTCTTCTTTAATAACGAAATATCCTGCCCTTATACAATTACTATAAATATATTATAAAGCTCCCTCTTCTCTCCTATTTTGTTTATTCTCTTTATTACCCTATTATATTAGAAGTTAATAATAATTCTAAATATAATTATAATCGGCTTCGCAAACAATATTAATATTATAGTAATAACCTATACTACCGAAGAAAACTATCGGATACTATAAGTAATATAGGAAGTATATTTAAAATAGGTAAGGGCGAAAAATATAGAATTCGAAGTAATTAAAATGGAATTAATATATTTTATATGGATAAGGGTACTAAGAATAGAAATTCTTTAATTTAGGGATATTGTATTTTAACCGACGGAATTAATATAATTCCTAAGGGTCTAGCTAAATTGTAAATTCAATTATAAGACTTATACGGAAGTAGTAAAATAAAAAATAATAATTTAGATAAATATATTTACGAAATTAGTAATGAAAAAATAGGGTTACTCCTTTACTCGGGCGAGGGAAATATATATTAAATATATTTGTAGCGCTATTATATATAAAGCCTTAATATTCTACTAATTAATTAAAGTTTAGAGAAAATTACGCGGGATTATAATTAGGTTAGTAAAATACTAAATTAGATATTTAAAAGTTATCGCTGGAATATATAAAGCTACGCTAGTAAGAAATTTAGAAATAGAAATATTCCATCCGCTATTCGACTTTTACTTTAATAAAAGAGTTTAAGCCTTTAAAGAAAGGTTCGCCTAAATAAATTAAACTTAATTCGTCCTGTCATGGCCCAGACCCATAACTGCCCAGAGGTCACGTGGCTGCGCGCCTTCACGACGCGCTCCACTACACCCTAACAGACCTTGGCACGCGCACACTACAAAACCCCGCGCAGCCAGCCCACCTTTATACTTTTCCTCTTTCTCTCTTTAGCTTTAATATTATATTAACTTACACTACAACCTCCTTGAGCTGGCTTACTCTCGTGATTGTGTGCGCCCTCACATAATATTAAAGCTAAAACCTATTAAGACCGGGGACGGTAACTATAATATCCCAACCCAAATAATATTAATACCCGAAGTCGTCTACTTGAATACGATTAGTAACGACAAAAACCCGAAAATACTTAAAGTCGCTATAACCGATTATTTAAATTGCAAGAATCCGATAGTTACAATTAACTATAGCGAGAACCCAATATTGTAAAATCTTACTTTAAAACCCGTATTTACTACGGTCGAGAGTAATAAACCCCGATATAGCAAATCCTAGTGGTTAGCCTAAGGGTAGTCCGATGGCCGAGAGCTATACCTTAAATTATACTAATATTAATATTAAAGAGGCCGAGATGTTTTCCCCTACTATTATTTACCCTCAATTGCTATAGCTAAATCAACCTTTTACCCCCTCTATAGGCGATTAGAATTAAAAACGCCCTTTACTTAGTTTTTTTACAACCCGAGATTTATCCGTTCAATAGGATTATATTATTACCTAATAAGGTATACCTAATCGCTTACCCCTTACTAAGGGTAAAATTAATATAAACGGCCCTATCGATAATTTTTAGCTATTACAGTATTGAAAGATGTAGTTTAGTATTGAGTTAATTTGCAATTTTCAAAACGAAGTTCCTTCGATACGCTCCTCTATTAAGTATATATTATTAGACGTCCGGGAATTTAATAAAATAGTCCCTACGACTTAAATTATAAATTCTAAATTCGAGGATTTTACCTAGTATATTCTATAAGAGATGCGAGATCTCTACTAAATTAATATCGTCCTTAAAATAGGTAATAAATACTTTACCCCCTCTTTTAACAATTTAATAGGCAATGTTATTGATAGGGCGAATTATATAACTAACACTTTTATTAACTATTATAATTTCGGATATATCTATTTTTAACCCTTTATTAAGGATAGATAGAAATTAGCAGTTTTAGGGTCTATAAAGGGAGCTATAACTTCGATTTAGTTTACTAACGCATATAATTAAAATCTTACTATAATATAGAATAAGGTCCGCGTCCGCTTCTTATCCCTACAAACCTTTTACGTATTTATTAACAACTTAGTAGAAATAATAGGGTATATAGATATTATAATTTATAAGATATATTCCTTTATTATATATTTTATTTAGAAGACTAAAGAATAGGATACAATTATTATTCGAATTAGGGACGAATGCAATATCGCTATAAACGCGTTTAGGGGAAATATTAATTAGTAAAAGCACTTAGCCGATCTAGAAATTGAACGCTAATAATTAGAAGATATATTATATAAGGAATGTAAGAAGGTTAAATATATTCATATATTTTACAATAAATCGTTAGCCGAATTAGCGGCCGACTATAACCTTTATATTAAAAGAACTACTAAGGCTTATATAAATAAGCTATTCGCCAAGAGGACTATAAATTAAATTAAAATCGCCCGTTTTAAAGGAAAGGTTAATACCCTAGTAGTATAGTTCAATAATACTAAAGTCCGTACTAATTTAAAAAGTTTTATTATTTCTATTAGTTTTGAAGAATTTCAATAATAAGTCTTTCTCTTCGAATAAATTATTAATAATATAAAAGTCGAGTTATTCCCCTTACGTAAGGAAAAAAAGGCGTCCAACGCCTCTATTAATATACTTCGAAATAAATTCTAAGCAGCAACGGATAAGGTCAATATATTAAAAAAGAGTAACCGATTCCTTAAAAAATTATTAGTAGTAGAAAATATCCCTATTCTACAAAATTTAATTAAGAAAATAATTAAACAAAATTTCGTTAATAATTTTACTAAAGCTACGCAAGATAATTTCTATAAGAAATATTAAATATAGATCTTACTAATCCAAAAAGTTTCCGAAGCTATTAATAATACTCCCCGAAGCCGGAAAAGCCCTACTAGCACCAATAATCTAATATAAACTAATAAGATTCTAGGCAGTAGAAGTAATAGTCCGACATTTAGCGATATAGATAACTTCGACTCCTCTAATAATAAATCCAAATTGAACTAGGCTAGTAGCTATAATAATAAGCATCCTAAGAGATAATTAAAGAAAATCTTTATTCGTCCGTCTTCTAATATTTTACTTAAACCTAATTCTAAACAATCCTCTTATACTTTTAGTAATTAAAGTAAAAAGTTTATTAAAGTATTAAATATCCCTTTATTCTATAGTAAATTAAGTAAAAATAAAGTATCTTTTAAAATATAGCTATTTTAGATTTGTAGTATACTAAAGATTAACACCCACTATTTTATTTTTAAAAGAATAGTATTTAATATTATTATAGAACGATTGGGAGAGAAGGTTGGCAAAGCTATCCTACCTTTCGTTTACGAATATAACAGTAACCCCCTACGCTTAACGATTATTAAAGAATTATTAAACTATTTAAAAGAGAATTATTTAGATAAAACTACCGAAGAGAAGGTTAATATAGAATTCGAGAAATTAATTATAAAGGAAAATGAACGTTTCTAAAACTTTAAAATTAAATTTATACGCTTAACTAAATAAATACATATCCCCTCTTATTATTAAAAACTTACTATAAGGCGTAAAATCCCTAAACGATTCTACAACCTTACTACAATAATATATCTCAATAAGACTAAGAATTTCGAAGATTATTGCGCAATTATTTAATTTATTAATAAAAGCTATTAATTAAATATTGCCGTCCCCTTCACTTCCTCAATAAAAAAATTTCGTTATAAAAATTTAAGAATAAAGACCGCGGTAGCTATTACCTCTAATTTTAATTAGAATTATTTACTTGGATTTTCCTTCTTTTATAAAAAGTTTAGCGTTAAGAAATATTGCTAACTCCAAGTTGAAGGTAAGTATTTTATTTGTAAAAAGGAAGGTTATTAAATATTAGAATATTCGGAGCGACTTTGCATTAAGCGAGCCTACAAAAAGTATAAGGCCTCTTAATTTAACACTATAATAGCTTCCCTTCCTGATATTCTTAACGGAGTTATAATTATTAAGTCGGATATCGAAGATTCAGAAGAAGAGGAAATCATCCTTGAAGAGGAATCGAAAAATTAAATTCCTTAGGGTAATTAACCTCCTTCCTAAGTAAGATATCGATTATATAAAAGGAAATTACAATAAAGGTACTAGCGTTAATAACCACCTTCTAATTAAATAATTATTTGGGTAAAGGATCTTTTTTTCTAGTTAAATACAAAATAATTTAAAATAAATTATTAATTTTTATAATTAAGGCTTTAATCAATATAGGAGCCGATATTTACTTTATTATAAGCAATATATTTACTAAACAGTTATAGTACCTATAATTTAAAATTTATAGTAATTTCTAACCCGGTTACATTACCCTTTATTAATAAATTAATCCGGATATTATTAATTAAACTATAAAGGGATATATATATATTTAAGGTTATAAATTTTATAACAAATAGATAATTATACTCTTAGGTTTTAATTAAAATATAATTATTGGGAGGATATAGTTGGAGTAATACCGAGTGATGGTTAATTATTATAATCGACTACTATACTTCCCAAACTCCTTAATCCCTACGCTTAATATTCGTAATATTTAAATACTATAGACCGAACTTTTATATAATCTTAAATATTAGAAAGAAGTAGCCTAATATAATAATTTAATAAATTAGGAAGATAAGTGACGAATAGATGGAGCCCTCTTACAAATATAATATTACCCTTCGGAATAGGATATTAAGAAGGATATAAAAGAATTCGATTAGGTAATAGTAGAAATGGAAGGAAGAAGCGTCGGAATATTGAAAATAGAAGAAGAGGTTTATTTAGGAAATAGTACAATAGAATTTAGCTTAAGAAATATATTTAAATAAGAAAGAGCGTTATAGAACTATATTAACGAATTAGAAGTAGAATACGCCTTATTTTTTTATAAATTTACAATTTCTCCCAATAATAATTTATTATTACTTAATTAGCGACTAAAAGAGTTATATATATTAAAATACTATATTAGAGGCGCCGAAGTCTCCGAGATCGCGTAGATGGAATAAGAATTCTTCGATAGAATTAAATATAAATATACATCTATAATCGAAATAGCCTAAATAGAATAAGTAACACGAAAAACGAAAGCTACTAATCAATTAGCCTCGTATTTACTAAAAGATAATTAAGGCCCGTATTAGTTAAAGAAAATGTTCGATTGGGTAAAAGAACGATTTCGAAATATAGTTGTAGTAAATATAGTAATATTCGAATATTATTTATATTAAGGAGCTAAAGTAGAATTTACCAACCTATATAAAATTAACGAGTTAATAGATAGTATAAAGGACCATATACTCCCCCTAGACGATAATGAATATTGAACCTTAGTTTTGGAAAAATTGCCGGTTTAATACTATAATTATATTAATATTTTTAGTAAATTCGAATTAGATACTCTATTAAAATATTAAAAGAAGGTCAATTACTAAATTATTTTGGAGGAAGGAAAGTCGCCCGGCGATTTAGGTTATAATTCGCTATATAAAATAACCTTAGAGGAATTAGAAGAATATTAAAAATATATTACTAAAAATTTCTAAAAAGGATTTATCGAAGCTAATTTTATACTATAGACGGTGCTAGTTCTATTTATCCTTAAAGTTAATAGTAGTTTACACTTCTACGTCAATTATTAGAAGTTTAATATTTTATTAAAGAAGGATTGATATTTATTACCCCTAATTAACGAAACTTTAGCCCGCATCGGTTAAACTAAAATCTTTTCGAAAATTAATATCCAATAAGCCTTCAACTATATTAGGATATACCTAGACTATAAAGATTTAACAATGTTTTGTACTAGGTATAAATTATATAAGTATAAAGTATTAATAATAGTCTTATTCCCTATACTATAACTATAGCGCCTTATTGGTATGGGGTCCTTCTCCAGTTCTCTAAAGGGGAAAACCGTACAGTATTAAGCACCGCCGGATGAAAACCCCCAACTCCATCTCGATTGTAATTCTCTATACCGCTCCTACTTTACTTACAACTATAACGGTTCTTACCCACCGCTACAACAAACTAATCTCATTTCTTCCACCGCTACGTCATCCCAATACTAAAACAATAAGGATAATAAGAATAGGATTAGACTAAGCGTACCACTTCCTTTACTATCTTTCTATTTTATTCCTTACCGCTCCTTCTTCCGTTTTCTTCCTACTTCCCCATCTTATTTCTCTATTTATTATTCCACCTCTCCGCCTCTTTATTCTATTTACAAACCCTTCCTCCCTATTATTTACTTTATTACCCTATAGTTTTATATTTATTTATAATAACGCAAAAACCCCTTCCCTTATTTATATAATCCCCTATACAACGCCCTTTCTTAATCCTTTTTCTCCTTCCTCCCTATTATACCTTCTAATAAAATAGCTTCCTCCGGCCGTTATCGCCCTAATTTAATTAATTTAACCTCTAATATAGAAGGTCCCTCCCCTAGCGCGTCCCCGAGCCTTATATCCCTTATAATTGTACTTTTAGAACCTACGTTCTTTATTCGTACCCTTTGTAACTTCCTTAGTAATTATCTTCCTCCGAACTAATATAGCTTCCTTCTTCGTTCTCTTTAACCCTTATACTAACTTAACTAATATTATTCGTAAAATTCCTTACCTTTACTATACTCTAAATCTCGCCTCCGTCCCGCGTAATAATAAACTTAGTTCCCCTAACGCCTTCTATAAGGTTATTATTAAAAAAATTTATTTTATTTTAATAATTAGTAAATCTCTTATTTTCTATATTTCCTTTTCCTCTATTATTATTTAATTTCTATTCTAGCCGGCAGTGCCTAGAACGCCACCTACTCCCACACCTATAAGATATATATACTAAATATTCCTATAGGCTTATATAACGTCCGTAACGCTATTTAAATAATAGCTATTACTATAATATTAAATAGTTAGAATAGGTTCGAACTTAATTTAGATGCCTTCGTTTATACCGCTAATAATTTTATCTATTATATATATATTTATTTAGAGTATAACGAATTATTTACTAATTACAAACGTCTTCCCTGCGCTATTAATTATAATATCGCCGATTTCTAGTAGAAGGGTTACTATAAATTAATTATAAAAAATACTCGTTATAGCCGTATCCCTTCTCTTTTCGGTAATAGTACTATAAATCCGGTTTAGATTATATCCGGCTCTAATAGTAGCGCTATTACTCCTACGTATATTGTATCCGGCAGTAATAATTTTATTACTCCTACTCGTATAATTTCTAATTTTAATAATAATAATTTTATTCCTAGTAACCCTATAATTATTAATATTCCCGGCTACCCCCTTATAAATAATAATTAAATTTAATAGTACTATAAAATTACTATAAATTAAATTCGTATAATAGAATTATTCGAATAGTTTTTTAAATATAATTAAATACTTACTAATTAATATTTTTCGGTTTTTACTATAATTACAATTTAAATGGCTTCTATAATTAATACAATTATCTTCTCCCTATTCTTATCCTTCTATTCTAATATTATTAATATTCTATATTCTTTTTAAGAATATTTTGCAATTTCTTCGCATTACTCCTCCTCTAATTCGATTATTAAACAGTATTCTCTTAACCTCCCTAATTTTAATATTTATAATAGAATTCTTTCGGTTTTAATTCCGTCGTCTAGGAACTCCTAAAATTCTTCCTTTATTAATAACTAAACTTCCGGATTATCCTAGAAATTAGTATTTATATTAAAGTAATTTAGGATAATATAAGCGAAAGTTTCTTTTTCAAACTTGTAAATGCAAATAGGGGTTAGGACGTCCGGTACTTTCCTTCTATAGAAGAAGGCCCGGAGGCTAATAATTTCCGTCCTAACTTAAATAAAGAGGGAACTCTTTATTTTAATTAGTAAATATAATTCTTCTTTATCTTCTTCTAATTTTCAACGTCTTCCTTTTTTTTTTTCGTACTAACTATATATTACTAGATAGCTTTTCTATTAAATTTAAAGGTGAGGTCGGCGATAGTAAATTCGTACTATTATTCTAATTTCGCTACTACTACCGCTAGGTAGTAATTGTAATACAATACTTATTTCCGATTTATTATATTTTCTAATTACTCCTCCCGGTCGGCGGCTATTAATTTTAAAACTTATAATAACGGTAATAGGGTCTTTAAATCCGGGGGGGGACCGGCTACTATTATTAGTAATTTCTCTATTGGTGCTTATTCCTTAGCCTATCGTACCTTAATTGTACTATTTTTTAATTTGTTAGCGGGTAACCAACCTTTCAATTATTATACTTAAATATAATTAAAGACCTAAGCTACTATCCCCCGTATGAACCGGGTTTAATCCGTCCGGGCGAACCTTTCTTTAAAGGTTCGGACCCTTTTATTAAGGTAGAGGTCGAACGGTAAATAGAATATTTCTGTCTCTAAATTTCTTATTAGCGTAATTTTATATACCCTAGTAATAATTTTCAAATATTTAATTTAATATTTCACTAACCTAATTATAATCCCTCGTAGTTTTCTATTAATTTTAATTAATTAGTAGAATACTAAAACTCTATATATAATAATATTACAAATATATTTAATATATATTTCCCTTACTTAAATAAAGGAGTAACCCTATATTTTCGTTACTAATTTTATAAATATATTTATTTAAATTATTATTTTTTATTTTACTACTTCTACGTAAGTCCTATAATTAAACTTACGGTCTAATTATACCCCTAGGAATCGTATCGATTCCGTCAATTGAAATATAATATCCCCAAATTAGAGAATTTCCATCTTTAATACCCTCGTCCGTATAAAATATATTAACTCCGTCTTAATTACTTTAAATTCTATATTTTTTACCCCTATTTATTCTAAGTATACCTCCTACGTTATTTATAGTATCTAGCAATTTTCTTTAATAGTATAGGCTACCGCTATAATATTAGTATTATTTACGAAGCCGACTATAATTATATTTAGAATTACTATTAATTTCTAATATAATAGGATAATAAAGAAAATAAATAGAATAGGAGAGAGGGGGGAGCCTTACGGTATACTAACGGTAATTATATAGGGGCGGAACGTTTTATCGTCGAAGAAGAGGGAACCTCTCTTCCTAACAATAAAATTTATTATCTACTTAATAATCTATATTAAAAACTATATTTCCTATAGGGTATATAGAAACTACCTATAATTAACTCTATTAAACGCTCCTTTTAAATTAAAGAATATAAGGGACGTTACAGCTCCGAATTTCTAAATTATATACACCGTATTAATAATTATCCGGACTACAAACTCTATTAAACGGCCTATCTAATTACCTATTTAGCCTTCCGGTAGGAAGTTGAACTCTTCGGCTACCTACGTAAATCTTTTAATTACGAATACCTCGAGGATTTTTCCTATATTATTAAATAGTAATATTAGTCTCTATATACCTACTAACTTTTATTAGGCAGCGCTCTTTCTAAACTTCTTAAGAATAATAATTTTTATATCTTTAAACCGTTGTAAGAAGTAGCTAAATCGGAGGCTAACGGATACTAAATATACTATAATTTATTAAAATAGCTACTTATATAATTTTAAAAATCTATTTAAATACTAATCAACCCCGGAGGCTTTATTAAATACTATTTAAGAGAATACATCCTAAATATCTTCTTTATTAACTAGGTCGCTAATAACTATTAGGTTAACGCCCTTTAGTAATTTAGTCTAATCTAATAAATAATCTATTAGGACTTCTACTTTCAAAAAAAAGTAGTCGGTAAGGATTTTAACCTTACTACTATAGTCTCCAATTTCTATTACCCCTTTATAAATTTAAAGGGCTAATAATTTAAGCAAATTTATTAGTCGGTAACTTTAGGTTCGGGCCTATCGTTTTAATAATTAAAATCGATTTAGGTTCTTCAAAACTTTAACAACGCCATTACACCACATAATTTATTAAACCTTCGTAATAATCCTCTTTTTTTTTATTATAATTTTAATAAACTCCTTTTAATTTAATACTATTTAACACTTAAACTACTCCTAATATATCCTCCGAACTTCTTTTATAGCTATTTTATATCTTAATATTTATTAATTCGCTTTCCTCCCTCAACCTTTCTTTTAATACAAGATAAATTCCTCTACAATACTTATAAATTCTCTATCGAACCTATAAAAAGCGAATTTAAAATCTTCTATTATATTAATCCTTTTTAGGATTGATATTTATTTCTCCGACACCTCTTTTACTTTCTTCATATCTATAAAACTCTAACTATATCCTCCTTCTTCTTCAACTTTTTTATTTTTTCTTCCTACTTAAATCCAAATTTCCTAAGGGTAATAGTCCGAACCGGTTTACTCGTACCGCTACGCTCCCTAATACTTAATTTCGACCCCGGGTAATAACTATATATAATCGATTATTCTATCCCTCTCTCCTTATATTACGTTCCCGAATTTAATCGGCTTACTATAGGGGGTAAATAAATTAAATCTCTAACGTTATACCTATATAAGGAGGCGAGTAATTCCTAAGTTAATCCTATTTTCTAAATCCTAATTAGGATAGTAGAAGTTGAAGTCCCTAATAGTAATTAAGTTTCCCGCCGGAAGTCCAACTTCGATAAATTCGAAGAGTAGTAACCCCTATTAATATTCTAATATTCCTTATATAAAAATAAGAGAGTAAATAAAATAGACAGTTATTAAATCCTTTAAATTCTTAAATATAATTATAGTCTAATCCTTTCCAATTTAAAAATCTAAGTCCTTTAAATTCTATTTCTTATTTATATATATTATTACCCTTCCCTTCTTTAAATAATTAACCCCGAAATACTTTCCACCTCTAGAACAATAAATATCCTTATTCAAATTTCTACCTAGCTCCTAAATTACTACAATATTATAAATCTCCTCTTATTTAAATAAAAGTTTTCCCCTTTTATACGACTTCCCTACATTTTAATAAAATATTTTTAGTTAAACTATTAATTATTTTAGAATAGGGTTCCTTCTAATCCTTCAACGGAAAATAAGGGTACTACTTCCCTAGGGGGGACTATAATCATATAAGCGCTATTACTACTACGTAACCAACTTCCCCCTACGTTTTACGAACGTATATAATATTTATCTATCGGACCTTACGGGGTTATAGGCTTCGGCCAATTAAATAGGCCGATCAACTTTTTCAACCATCCCCTCTTTATACCTCCTCCAATATATCTCTCCAAGGTAGTAACAATATAAGAGTTAGGAAAAGTATCTAGTAGGACGCCTTCGTCTATAATCTCTATTATCGACTCTAATACTTTTCTAATTAGGTTCTTATAGGGGGTGAACGCCCGTAGCCTCTTAATATACGTAATAAACGCTTTTATAATCGCTTTCTAGAGAATAGGGTATTCTTTACAATTATACGTATAATACCCCTTCTTCCTATATAGCTTATAATAAACGAATAATTTATTATTATTAAACGGACAATTTACTTTACTAAAGTAGTCTCTTTCGTATTTAACTTCACTATAATAGGTATAAATATTATTTTAATAGTAGAATTTTACTATATATCCAATTCCCTAATATTTAAAGTATTACTAAACGTTGTTCGAAATTTAGAATAATTCGTATAGGTATACACCGCTATCCTAGAGAAAGAAATTATCTTAGAGGAAGTACGCTACTAATACAGTAGTAACTTTTATAAAGAATAAGCTTTTATTCTCTCCGTTTCTTCTTTTCTATAATTAAATTCTAATAATAAATACCTCTAGGTTCCTCTCCTTTACTATATTCGAAATAGCTTCCGCTATAGTATAATTATTAATATTATCCTAAGGTACACCCCGAATTAGTATACCTATAGTACTTATAGTAATAAAAGCATTAGGGCCGAAAACTTCTTTAACCTACGCTTAGTTTTATTAGTATTAGGTATATATAGGTTCGTTAAATATAATTACGTAATTTCCGGTCGTTAGTATCCTAATAGCTATATAAATTATTAGGTTAGGTTTTTTTTTACTTAAATAAGTAACTAAGGTTATTTTTGTATTTTCGTTCGAACGGTTTACGAATTCGGTGGTAATTATCGCTCCCTTAATAATAAACTACTATTCGAAGTTAGAGGAGATAAACTTTTTAATAGTAGTAGGTAATTATTGGAGGGTAGTACTAATTTTACTCGGACTAATTTTCGCTACAATATTAATTTAATACTTTAATACTTTTTAAGCGCCTTTCTTAATCTCCTTCAAAATATCCTTCTTCAAATTATTAAAATCCTTCTTAGTAATAAATTAGTCGGTTCCAACTTTATTAGCTTCGGGTTGCGTAGACCTACTTTTTTTAATGCGTACCTTCGCGAATTCGAGAAGTAACTCTCGAGCCTAACAACGGTCCTCGGTCGAGACGGTATTATAATTTATAAATTTATTCGCTTTAATAATAAACTTCTTTAATATTTCATTATCTTCTTCTATTTTATCCGAAGTCTTCGTAGTGAGTGCGGCTTCGGGATCGTTATATATTAAGATTTCTACGAGTAGGTTGTAAATACTATTTTCGAGTCTACGAGCACCGCTATCGATAGCTATCGGTAACAATAATACAACGCCGTCGCTGCGCTTGTTGTAGAATATCGTAAGGGACGTAAACGACCCTCCTGAATCGATTGCCGTTATTAGTTTTCGTTTTGGAGCACTCCTCGACCAGAAATCGGCGTTTCCGGTTTCAAAGCAATTTCATATAAGTTAGTATAAAGTATTATTATTCGGATTTATAGGTAATCCCTCGTTGTTTTAATAATTTATTAATAATATCCTAGTAAATTATTTAAATATATTTTATAGCGTTTATATTAATAATATTCTAATTTACTCTAAAAATATTAAGGACTACGACGATTACGAACGGAAAGTATTAATTAAATTGAAGGAGGCTAATCTGTAAATTAATATTAAGAGAGCGAATTTGGAGTAACGAAGACTAAATTCCTGGGCTTTATTATTAGTACCGATAGGATTTTAGTCGATTTTGAGAAAATGATTATTATTAAAGATTGGAAGTAACCTACTATAGTTAAAGGAGTTTAAGTTTTTTTAAGCTTTTGTAATTTCTAATAGAAATTTGTAAAGGATTTCAATTAAATTATTCGGCTATTAGCCAATCTTATTAAGAAAGATTTGTCCTTCTGATAGTTAAATCGTTATTAAGAGGCGTTCGATAAGTTGAAGGAGGTATTATTATCCGTCCTAGTCCTAATGTATTTTGACTACGGCTGCGATACTAAGGTAGAAATAAATATATTCGATGGGGTATACGTTGGGGTGATGAATTAAAAGTAGGACGATGGAGAGTAGTATCTAGTGGCTTTTTACTTTGAAATTATAGTAGTAGCGGAATTGAATTACTTAATCTATAATAAAGAGTTATTGGCAGTTATTCGGGTATTAGAATAATAGCGATTAAAATTGAAGGGGGTTATTCTATTTACGATTATTACTAATTATTAAGTATTGGAATTCTTTGGTAGTAAGCGAGTTTTGAACGGAAAATAAGTACAATGGTTAGAGCTATTATTAGAATATTAGTTTTAAATAACTTATTAATTTGGAAAGGAGAATGTAGTTGCCGATGCTTTATCCTGGAAATTAGAGGATTTAAAGACCGTTAAGGCTAAGAAGGAAGATTAGTTTATATTCCGCCTATTGGAGTTAGACGATAGAGGGTATTTGGTATTTATTAGTAATAAAATAGAAATACTAACTTTGGAATTATATGTAATACTATTTACGGGATTAGTGGAAATTGGTAGAATAATTATACTAGTCCTAGTATTGGTATACGAGTCGCTAGTAACTTTATTAGGAATAGTTTTAATTAATAAGATATTATATTTGAATTAGAATTCCGTTTCGTTAGTTTAATATCGGATAAAAGCAGGGTAGGAGGATACTTCTTTCTTACTAACTAACGGGTTACTATATTATAAGGGAAAGCTAATAGTATTAGAGGACGAAGACGCCCGAATTTATTTTATCCGAAATATATATTTATAGATGCCTATTACCTACTTAAGGAAGGTAAAAATTAGGAAATTAATTTAGAAGTAGTATTAGTGGCCGGCTATAACCTCTAATGTAGATTGGTACGTAGCGAATTCTTAGGATTATAAGGTTTTAAAATATCCTTATAATAAGACGCCCGGTAAAATATATTCAATTCCGATTAAAGATGGTCGTCCGTAGAGGAGTATAGTAGTAGATTTTAAATCGATGCCGATAGATAAAAGAGGTTATAATAATATCTTGGTAATAGTTGACCGCTTTTTAAAAATATTTTAGTATGCCCTATATAAGGATACGGTAATAATACGGTAGGCGGCCGAATTATACTACTAAGGTCCTTATTATATATTCGGGTATTTTAATGAAATTATTAGTAATTGTAGCCCTTAATTTATATTAGACTTTATATAAGAATTAGTTAAGATTTTAGGAATTATATAGAAATTAAATAGCTTAGGGTATTTATAGATAGCCGCCTAAGTAGAGGTTATAAATTAATACTTCGATTAACGTCTACGGCCTTTTATTAATTATAATTAGGACGATTGGTTAGTAGCTTTGCCTACCTTTAATTCGGCTTAAGCGACCCTACCCTATAAGAGTTTGGATAGTCTATCCCCCTACAAAGTGGTGATGGGCTACTTAATACTAATGTCTTTCAATTAGTAGAGTAGAACCCGGTTAATTGGGTTACTGGTAAGGGAAAGAATTAATTGTACTAACGTTTAAAAGACGGCCGAGGCCTTATAAATTTATTGTAAAGCGGCCCTTAAGGCTATTAATAGGGTATAGGATAGGTAGACGGCCTAAGCTAACTATTATAGACGAAACCCTAATTTTGGGGTAAGCGATAAAGTCTTTATTATTAAAAAGAATTAGTCTATAGATTACCTAAATAATAAATTAGACTTTCCTTAAATTAAAATTCCCTATTGAATTAGAGTAACAAAGGGTTATTCGTACGAATTAAATTTACTATTATTATAGACAGGCTGCAAAGTATTCTATACGGATTAATTCTATAAGGATATTAGTAACCCTTTGCCGGGTTAGGTAAGAGTAAACCCTAATAGTGAAATTATCGAAGGCGATAAAAAGGAATAGGAGGTATTTCGAATATTATTATTGAAGATTATAGACGGGAAGTTCTAGTACTAGGTAAAGTGGTGTAATTAGGACCCCGACCCGGAATAGTATTTAGTAGAAGGATTTAAGAATGCGGTAAAGGTATTAAAGTAATATTACAAAGAGTACCTAAATAAGCTAGGACCCCCTAAAAGATTTTATTAATAGTTGAGTAGCAATTATAATAGTTACGAGGAGGATAATATACTAATAGCGATAAAAAGGATAATAAGAAGGAGACGATTATAGGCAAGAAAACTACGAAGTTTATTAATAAATTGGCGACGATCGTAGAATTAATTAAATAACGTAGCGGAATTGCAATTTATACCCCGAGGGTAGATGTACTTGGGAAGCGAAGTGTTGTGGGTTTAAAATAGGTTTGCGTTAAAAGTTTTTTTTCCTTTTTCTTTTTCTTTTTCGGCTCTAGGGCTGAGCCTTCTATTGGAGGAGGGGGTAATATTATAGCCTAGACCCATGACTGCCCAGAGGTCACGTGGCTGCGCGCCTTCACGATGCGCTCCACTATACCCTAATAGACCTTGGCACGCGCACACTACAAAACCCCGCGCAGCCAGCCCACCTTTGTACTTTTCCTCTTTCTCTCTTTAGCTTCAATATTGTATTAACTTGCACCACAACCTCCTTGAGCTGGCTTACTCTCGTGATTGTATGCGCCCTCACACGTCCGGGGGATAGTAATTTAAGTATTTAATTATATTTAAATACAATAATCGAAAGGTTAATTACTTACCAATAAATTAGAAAGCGGTACAATTAAAATTCGGTAGACCGAAGTATAAACGCTAATAGAAAAATTACTAATAATAGTAATTAATCCCCCCTTAGAATTAAGGACCCTACTATTATTATTATAAATTTTAAAATTAATAGCCGCCAATTAGGAGGAATAGTTAATAGATATAATTAATTAGGAATAGGTATTATACTATAATTATTATTTAATAATAGTAGTAACGAAATTAAAGCGATAGTATAAATTTACTATCGCCGACCTTACTCCTAAATTTAATAGAAAGGCTATCCAATAATATATAATTAATATAAAAAAGAAGAAAGGAAAACGTCGAAAACTAGGAGAAGACGAAGAAGAATTATACCTATTAATTAAAACGAAGAACTCCTTCTTTATCTAAGTTAGGACGGACGTTATTGGCCTTCGGGCTTTCCTCTATTAAAAGAAAATACCGGACGTCCTAACCCCTATTTATACTTATAGATTTAAAAAGGAGACCTTTGCCTATATTATTCTAAATTACTTTTATATAGATACCGACTTTTGAATAAATTTAAAAGCCTAACTATTAACAAAAGAGGAATTCTAAAAATTCTTGAATAATAGAATTAAAGCTAAAAGAATCCTATTATAAATATTAAAATTAAAGAGGTTAAAAGAATACTATTTAATAATCGAATTAAAGGAGGAGTAGTATAAAGAAATTGTAAAGTATTCTTAAGAAGAATATAAAATATTAATAATATTAGAATAAGAGGAAGCGAATAGAAAGGAAATAATTATACTAATTATAAGAGCTATTTAAATTGTAATTACAGTAAAAACTGAAATATATTATTTAACGAACGTTTAATTGTATTTAAAAAGTTGTTCGAGCAACTCTATTATATGAATTTAATTTGTAGTAACTTTATAGCGCTACTAAACCTAGTTATTATTTATAAAAGGGCGGCCGGGAATATTAATAATTATAGAACTATTAGGAATAGAACTATTATTGCTAAAACCAGAGATTATACAAATAAAAGTAGTAAAACTACTATCGCTGGATATAATATATATAAGAGTAATAGTACTACTATTAGAGTTAAATATAATCCGAATTAGGTTTATAGTATTACTGCCGGGAAGAAAAGGAATAAAATTGTAATAAATATTCCTTATAATTAATTTATAATAACCCTTTTATTAAAATTTAGCGATATTATAATTAATAGCGTAGGGAAAACGTTCGTAGTTAATAGGCAATTCGTTATACTCTCAATGAATATATATATAATAGACGAATTTATTAGTAGTACGAATAAAGGTATCCAAATTATAATTAAACCTATTCTAACTACCCAATACTATAATAATAATTATTGCCTAAATAATATTATAGGTATTACAAAAACTAATAGGAATATCTAATATATATATTTTATAAGTATAAGCGTAAGTGACGTTCTAGGTACCGCCGGCTAGAATCAAAATTAAATAATAATGAAAGAAAAGAAATATAGAAAATAAGAAATTTATTAATTGCTAAAATAGAATAAATCTTCTTAATAATAACCTTACGGAAATTATTAAGAGAGTTAGACTTATTATTAAAATGTAGGATAAAGGCGAAATCTAAAGTATAATAAAAAAAAGAATTTTATAAATAATACTAATTAAATTAGTATAAAGGCCGAGGAGGACGAAGAAGGAAGCTATACCGGTTCGGAGGAAGATAACTACTAAAAAAGTTATAAAGGTTATAAATAAGGAATATAAACTCTAAAAATAAAATTATAAGGGACATAAAGCTTAAGGATATATTAAGGGAGGGACCTTCTACGTCGGAGGTTAAATCGATCGGATTAAGGTAATAATAGCCGGAAGAAACTATTTTATTAAAGGTTACAATAGGGAAAAAGGAGAAGGAGGACTAAGAAAGGGCGCTATATAAGGGATTATATAAATAAGGGAAGGGAGTCCTTACGCTATTATAAATAGAAGTAAATCCGTAGAGTAATAGAATAAATAATAGGGCGGAAGTATTTACAAACGGAATAAAGAAACGGAAAAGTAGAATAATAAATAGGAAAATAGGATAGGGAAGTAGAGAGAAAGCGAAGGAAGGAATAGTAGGGAGTAAAATAGAGAGGTAGTAAAAGCAATAATACGCCTAATCCAATCCTATTCCTATTATCCTTATTATTCTAATATTAGGATAATACAATAGTAGGAGAAACAAAATTAATTCGCTATAGTAGTAAGTGAGAACCGATATAACTATAAGTAAAGTAGGAGTAGTGTAGAGAACTACGACCGAGATAGAGCTAGGGGTTTTCATCCGGCGGTACTTAATACCGTACAGTTTTCCCCTCCAGAGAACTGGAGAAGGACCCTATGCCAATAAGGCGCTATAGTTATAGCATAGGGAATAAGACTATTATTATTAAAGCGTTCTTCTTCGTATTTAAATTTATTATAGCGGGCGTAAATATTATTTTAATAATGGAATTTTATTATATATCCGATTTCCTAATATTTAAAGTATTATTAGACGTTGCTTAAGGTTTAAAATGGTTTGTATAGGTATATACCGCCGTGATAGAGGAAGAGGTTATTTTAGAGGAAGTACGCTACTAATATAGTAGCGACTTTTATAAGGAGTAGGCTTTTATTTTTTCCGTCTTTTGTCTTCTATAGCCGAATTTTAATAATAAATACCTCTAGGTTTCTCTCCTTCGCTATATTTGAAAAAGTTTCTACTATAGTATAGTTACTAATACTATTCTGGGGTATAGTCTAAATTAGTACGCCTATAGTACTTATAGTAATAAAAATATTGGGGCTAAAATTTTCTTTAGCCTATATTTGATTTTATTAATATTAATTGTATATAAATTCGTTGAAGACGATTATATAGTTTCCGGTTATTAGTATTCTAATAGTTATACAGACTATTAAACCGGCTTTCTTTTTACTTAAATATATAGTCAGAGTTATTTTTATATTTTCGTTCAAATAGCTTACGAATTTAATAGTAATTATTATTCCTTTAATAGTAAGTTACTATTCGAGGTTAGAGGGAATAAATTTCTTAATAGTAATAGGTAGTTATTAAAGGGTAGTATTAATTTTATTCGGGTTTTCGCTATAATTTTAGCTTAATATTTCGGCGCCTCCTAAGTACTTTTCTTAATTTCCTTTAGAATATCCTTCTTTAGGTAATCAAAATTCTTTTTAGTAATAAATTAATCAGTCCTAACTCTACTAACTTTAGGTTATATAGTTTTACTTTTTCCGATGTATACCTTTATAATTTAAGAAGTAATTTTTAAGCCTAGCGACGGTCTTTTATTGAAATAGTATGATAATTTGTAAATTTATTTGTTTTAGCGATGAATTTTTTTAATACTTTATTATCTTCCTCTATTTTACTTAAGGTCTTTATAGTAAGTACGGTTTTGGGATTCTTGTATATTGAGATTTCTGCGAACGGGTTATAAATATTATTCTTAAGTTTATAAGTACTGCTATCAATAGCTATTAGTAACGATAATACAACGTTATTGCTACGCTCGTTGTAGGATATTGTGAGGGATGTAAACGACCTTCCTGAGTCGATTGCCGTTGTTGGTTTTTGTTTTGGAGCACTCCTCGACCAGAAATCGGCGTTTCCGGTTTTAAAGCAGGTTTTTTTTTTCCGTACTATATAATAGTTTCTCGTTATTAATGAGTTAACCTCTCCGCACGCACCCAAAACTTACAGGTACGCACCCCCACCAGAAAACTGGGGCGGTTCAACTAATGACACCTGACATTGTAAATCCCGTTTTTACCCGCAAAATTTCGTCTTTTCAATACACGCAATATCGCTATACTTTAGTCATTTCTTTTCCCCTTTTTTTTATACGGCCAGTTGCACGCAATCACACCAACACTTAGCACTTTACACGCAGTCGCACCAACAACCTTTGCACGTATTTACACTAGTATTCTACTACTTACTAATAATACTCTCAATATACATAAAATTATGACATTCAATTAATTTCTAAACTAATTAATCGCTATAGATACCTTCTACTACTATCGCGACCGTACCGTCGAAGTGCCTTTGTTATACGTTGTATTCCTCAATTGAGAGCTTCGCATTTAGTACCTCCGTCGACCCCAATATAATATTATAAATTATACTAATAAACAACCCTCTCTTTTCTCTCGAACCTACCAATAAGTATAATGAAATATATGCCTATTTCGTTACCTTCTACCATCGCCATCGCTTTAGGGTTTTAATTCAACACAATTAAAAATACAACAAACCTAGCTATAAATTATATAATTCTATTATTAAAGTAGTATTTCATTACAACTACGTAGAGCACCGCCCTTAAACCATTTATAATAATAATTCGAAGCAACACTCTATATTACAAAAGAAGGCTCGCTACTATCCATTTAAAATCGTACTTCAATTCAAAAAGAGTATAAAATAAAGATGGACTACCCAAACTATAAATTTAATATATAAAGGCCATCCCCCGTTACACACTCTAGAAGGCTACCTTATATTCTATTATAAAGTATTCGAACGCAATATTAATCTAGAAACTAATCACTTTATTAGTAACCTTCTACTCCAATAAAACCTTACTATACAAACAATTCTCGCTACAATTAAAGAGAAATATCCCGAAATTCCTTAGACTTACAACGACCTCAATAATATATAGCAATACGTACGCCGTACTTTAAGGGGAGGGTATAATAATACCTAATCATTTATTAAGCAGCTTTATAACAATTACTATAGCAATATTATCGCATTCAAGCATAAGGATTTCGAAGGGGAAGATATACTACGTTACGTATTTTAAATTATTAACTACTAACGTTAAATATAGAGAAGGTTCCTATACACTCTATTATTTAATATAATATATAAAACTAACCAATATAATCTCCCTTTTATATAGGGCGTAATTCTTATACCAGAAAGAACATTTATACTAATCTTTTAAATAGTACTTAATAACGAGAAAGAAGAGGGGTTTACTTTCTTAATTTAGCGTATTAAAAATACAATTAACAAATTTAAAATCCTTTATCCTCTAATAATTATTACTAATAGCGATCCCTAATTTACTAGTACAATTAATAGAACGTTTCTAAATATATAGCGCTAACGCTATATATAGTATATTAATTATAATATTATTAACTACCTTAAGAAGGATTAGGTATACAATCTATTATCCCTATCCTCATCGTCGTCTCAATCCTCGAATAGCCGTACTATACAAAACCAATACAATAAAGAGGATTTCGAGGAATTAAAGCAACACAACGCTCGAATTAGTACAATTACTAGGGTTAAGGCTAGCCTCAATCCCTTACTAAATAAGGTTACTAATATACAATCAATACTATTCTTTGTATAGCAATGTATAATTTACTCCTCTAATATTATAGAGTTTAAGCGCGCTTAATCTATTCTATAGCGTCAATTTAATAAGTAAAAGGATATTATCTCATAAATTAGGGAAACGCTTTTACTTTACAAGAAGGAATAAGTAGATTACTATACTGAGAACTATTTCAATTAGGGATAGAGGATAATATTACTAAACGAGGTTAATAATAACTCCCTTAAAAACTATAGTCTCTCAACTCGTAATAATTTAATTAAAATGTATAAAACTTATCTTTAATATATAAATTACCGTTATAAGGTTTATATAAATTACTTAATTAAATTTAATAACCGTATACGTATTAAGTAGATTAACCGCGAGTAGATAGGTGCGTACCCGTATGAATTATCTATATAGGCATTAGATCTTATAGACCGCTAGTACTATAAATTTAAATTAACGTTACTATTTAAACAATTAAACCTTCCTAGTACGCCTCTTAAGCTTTATTCAAATAGCTTTAAAGCCTAATATAATCTCCCTTATACTTATAAAATAGAAGTATTACTTAAAGAGGGTAAGACCGTTCTAATTATTAAGGAAGCTTATTACCCCTTTTAGTATTTGCACTAATATTATATAAATTGCAATTATTATTTATAGTCCGGTAACTCCCTATACTAACTCTTATATTAGGATACAGTAAATAAATACCTTAAATATAAATTAACTACTAGAATAATCCCTAAAGGCCGCCTACGTAAGTAAAGGGGTCCCTTTAGTAGTAAACCTATATTTGTAGTACCACCAGCTAAATTATAGTCAAGTAATACTCTAGTTAGAGCAAAGGGTAAATTACGTAATCCCGGTACTATTCGAGCCTCAGCGTAGTATAATTATTCCTAGTACGAACTAAGACTTAATATCGAGGAGATGGATGCTAGTAACTCCCGCGCTCGTACCTAGAGTAAGGTATATAATTATATCGAAGTGGCTAACGACGATAATAATGACGAGCTGGGGAGATATTAGGAGGCGAGAGCCCGAAAATAAATAGCTAAAAAGAGGGAAGGAAGCGATAAAGTTATTAAAATATTATTAATTAGCTCATCTAACGAATTCTCTAAACTATTTAATCTACTAAATGTAAGCTCTGAGCTGTTAGATATAAATATTTAGAGTAGAGTAGAGTAGTATAATACGAGCTATCTTAAATCTTTTAACACTACGGGAGTATCACCAGATTGGCGCTGTGAGATTTACTAACCCGCTAAAGACCAAGATTTACAGGGCATTTACTAGGGATTTGCTGGGTTAACCCAGTTTAAGACATTGAAAATCACAACTTTTACACCTAAAACGATATATTTTACATATCAGCTGTCAGACCCCAAAAAGCGCGTACCTATAAGTTTTGGGTGCGTGCGGAGAGGTTAACTCTTATTAATAAACACTTGGAATACTAATATAAATAATCTCTCTAATATAACAATTACCCCTTATACAAACGGCGTATAATACCGGTTAATTTTATATATAGCGTTGATAAAAAAGGTATATAAGAACCGCTCTTATATAAACCATTGGGAATTAGTAACTTAGAAGGTATACCGTAGTATAGTATTCTCCCTATTTCCCTTATCCTTAAAACAATTAAAGCTTTTGGTCTTAAATACTACCGCCCTATTAAGGTCTAGCTTCTTACTAAAGCCTTATATATTAGTATAACTATCTCGGTCTACTTGTCGAAGGGATTGCCATTGATTATCTAAACTTTTAAAATTTAAATATAAATAGGAATACCGTCGTTCAATAGTAGTATAAATAGACTAAATAGTTAAATCACATTATTAGAGAAGACTATTAATATATATTATTTAATTTGTAGTAACAGCCCGTATACGAAGAATAAAGTAGCTATATAAATGCTCTAACGGACTGTAACCTTAATGAATAAG
Source organism: Neurospora crassa OR74A (assembly GCF_000182925.2). Taxonomy (NCBI): domain Eukaryota; kingdom Fungi; phylum Ascomycota; class Sordariomycetes; order Sordariales; family Sordariaceae; genus Neurospora; species Neurospora crassa. Next base: position 3,026,929 of record NC_026506.1, read on the forward strand.
GTTTAACGGCCGTATAGTTTATTTTCAATTATCCCTTGCGAGTGCTTGTAAGGTAATTCGAAACGGGTAGTTTAGTACGATTTTTTGGAATATAGTATATCGTATTTTAAATGGTTTTTGGGGGTAACTTCTACGCTAAACGTAGTTATATTAATATATAACCCTCCTATACTCGCCTTTATTAGGCTCTTTCTCGTACTTGTAAGACCGTTGAATTATAATACTAAATTGATAACGGCGGTATAATATAATTCATTGCGCGAAGATATTAAAAAAATCGGAGTCGGGTAGTAGCTTGAAGAATGGATTATTGATTAGTATAGTTTATTCTTATTCGTTAGGTAGGATTAATAGCGCCGGCGAAGAAGAGGAAGTACGACGACGGCAGCGTAGTTCCTAGGTTAATAGCACCGGCGAAGAGGAGGAAGCGCGACGACGGCGTAATTCCTAGTCGTATAAAGAAAGGTATTTAAATTAATTGTCAGCGTTTTAAGGCGCTCAAAATCAATTAATTTGAGTGAGATTACGTACTTTAAATATATTGAGTGCAAATAGGTATAAATAGTACAGATGGGTATAGTATAATAGGTGCAGTATAGGTACAGTATAGGTACAGTATGGGTGCAGTATGGGTGCAGTATGGGTGCAGTATGGGTACGACTGGCTGTGTGAAAAAAAAAGGGAAAAGAAATGACCAACTTAGAGGAAATGCTACGTGCATTGAAAAGACGAAATTTTGCGGTTAAAAACGGAATTTACAATATCAGGTGTCATCAGCTAGACCGCCCCATGTTTCTGGGTGGGGGAGGGTGCGGGTAGGAACGGTTGGGGTGCGGGTAGGCTTTCCCTATTATAAATCTTCTTATTACAATTAATACAATCAACTTTCTTATTATCTTTCTTCTTATCGGTCAAACCACTATTATTATTGTTATTCTTATTAGTATTATTGGCTAACTTCTGGATATTAACATTAATACTAGTACAACACTCTATATTACTAATATTACCAAGCTTAGCTAAAAAAGTACTAATATCCAACTCGTTATCCACCAAAGTAACTACCTAATATCTAGCTTCAATAGGGTAGGCAATCTTTATGATATTGTAAAAGAAAATAATCTCGAAATCATCATCGATACTACATTTGGCGTCTTGAATACGCTTATAGAGTAAAGTATGATAAATAAAGAAAAAAGCGATAGTATTAAAATTAGTACGTTAATTAGCCAAATACTTGGCAAAAACCTCGCTATAAAACTTATTGGAAAAATAATTAAACAAATTTAAAATCATTCGTAACCTTAGGGTCTCTACCAATCTTTCTTCCAACCGTTAATATATAGGGTACTAACGACGGCGGGGTTTTTAAGAGTCGATAGAAGGATCTTATTAGTACTAGTACATTTAGTCCACTAAATATTATATTTCTCAGGATCCTTTACCTTCTTGAGCTCCGGGACTATCTAAAAGACGTACTCGGCGAGCTGAAAGCAATCAAGCTTAGCTATAAATCCCTATTACCAACTAGCAATATTATAATTACCAAGGAGGGGAATTAGCAACGAGCTAGTAATCGTTATAAGCATAGGAGGGTTCAGTATATTAAGAAGAAGGAGAGGGGTAGATATCGGTAGACTAGCTACAAATTAATTTAATTTAATCACTTAATTCGATAATAAATAAATTAATTAATAATTCGGTAGAAGGGTTGCTAAACAACAAGTATTGGCAATAATCTTCATATAGCGGGGAGAACTTACAGGCGAGCGGGCGAGTCGTTAAATAGACAAAGATCGCAATAGCTAAACCCGGTGCTGTAGCGCCTTAATAAAGACGAAGCTAGCGATGCGCTTAAGATGCGACCACAGGGAAGGTTTGAGAGGGCTCATAACCTGTGAGATTACCAACAAGATCAAGCGGTTGGATACGATTGATTAAGTACTATAGAGAAGAAGAGAGAGAGAGAGGGAGACTGGTGGAGTCTGGAAGGCTAAATATAATACGGTCTAGGCAGGGCACAAAGTGGGGACTAGGCTGTGCCCAGTTCAGTGAAGCCAGAGACCCACCAAAAAATCAGCTATAGTATTTGCAACTACTAAAGCGAAGAAGAGATAAAATATTAATTATTAGTAACAATCCTTTACTATAAGTAATAAAGTATTCCTTAGGGAAAGCCTTCCCGCACCCTCCCGTTTCCTACACGTACCCTCCCCCACAAAGAAAAGTGGGACTACAGCTGTATGACACCTGACATTGAAAATCCCGTTTTTGCCCGCTAAATTCAATCTTTCAAATACACACAACATCCCCTCTAACTTAATCGTTTCTTTCACCCTTTTTCACACGGCCATTTACACACAAGATATACACTGCAACGCCGCAATGCACTACAACGTACGCAATACAATATACGCACTCCCTTAATCTATTAATAACCCCCTTAAAGTATATAATCTTACTTAAATTAATTGATTTTAATTACCTTTAATTACTAACAAGCGCTTTGAATATCCTTCAACGCCCCCCTATTAGCGCAACCCCTCTCCCCAGTACAACCTCGCTATTACCGTCGTTATTGCAATTCAAATGCTTTATCTATTACCTTTGCTAGTAATACCTCTTTCAACCCCAATACTAAGTAGGAAGTACCCGCTAGCGACGCTATATTTACACTCCCTCCCCAACCTACGTTTAATATCGTATATCTCAAAATTATTACACTATACCGTTATTACTACTTTAATTTTATTACCTAACGCAATTATACGTACAATAAGCTATATAACCCAAAGTTAAACAGTAAGCGGTAGAAGGTAATATTGTATTATAACTAAACCGAGTTACGAAAATACTCTAATAATATGTTGGAGGCTGGAAAAGCGACAACGAAAAAGTGTTGGTGGGTCCCTGGCATTCACTAGGCACAGCGGCATTCACTGGGCACAGCCCAGTCCCCACTCTGTGCCCTGCCCAGACCGCACTATATCTAACCTTCTAGACTCTACCAGTCTCCCTCTCTCTCTATGGCATTCAATAAATTGTATTCAACCGCTTGATTTCGATGGTCTCATAGGTTATAAGCCCTCTCTAACCTTCCCTGTGATCGCAATTAACAAAGCGACAAGCGCATCATCAAGCGCATCGTTAACTTTAATAAGGCGTTACAGTACTGGGTTAAAAGAAGTAACTGCGACCTTCGTCTTTATTTTAACAATTCGCCCACTCGCCGACAAATTAGCCTCACTATATAAAGATTCTCGCCAACACTTATTATTCAACGACCCCTCCTTCGAATTAATTATCGATTTATCCCTCGAACTAATTATCGGTTTACTTATTAAATCCATTAGTAAATTAAGCGATTCAAACGATTCTATTATTAAATTAATTAAGTTAATTAGTAACTAATCTAATAATACCTACTCCCCTTCTCCTTTTTCAAACGTATAACACTCTCGATAGTAATTCGACTGTCGTTAATATATTAAACCCTCCTATACCTACAACAACTACCAACTCGTTATTAATTCCCCTCCTCGGCGACTAGAATATTACTAATTAACATTAAGGCTTTATAGTTAAATTCGATTATTTCCAATTCACTGAATATATATTTATGACAATCCTGGAACCCGATAAAGTAAAGAAGCCCGAGAAGTATAATACTTAGTAGACTAAACGTACTAACGCCAATAAAATTCTGCTCTCTACCTTTAAGAACCCCGATATCGTTACTACCTTATATACTAACGGTTGGGATAGATCTAATAGAAACCCTAAGGTTACGTATAATTTTATTTAATTATATATCGCCCGTATTACTAACGAAGCTCGTAGCGAAATTCTTGCCGAATACTTAGCTATTAAACGTACTAATTTTAATACTATAGTTTCTTTCCTTATTCGTTATATTTTACTCTACAAACGTATTGAAGACGTTAAGTTCAAAATCAACAACGACTTCGAGATTACCTTCCTTTACAACGCTATAAAGTCCGTTTACCCTATTAATACTAAATACTAAGTAGCCGCCTTAGAAGCTAAAGAGCTGGATATCGGCACCTTCCTATCGAAGTTTAGTAATATTGGTAACGTTAAGTCCCGTACTAATATTAATATTAATATCCAAAAGTCGGCTAATAATAATAATAATAATAATACTAATAAGAATAATAATAATAGTAGTTCGGTTAATAAGAAAAAGGATGATAATAAGAGAATCGACTATATTAATTGCAATAAGAAGATCTATACTATTTAAAAGTATATTTCCTATAGCTATTACGTTAGTAAGAAGGTAGATATTTATTAGGTTTATTACCTTAAGAAGGTACCTAATATTCAGAAGCCTAAGAAGGATATAATAGTTAAGAAGGCTACCGCTAACGCTAGTATTAGTACCCTTACTAATAACGGTTCTACTAATTTAACTACTCCCGCTACTACTATTAACTCTACCTTATTATATAAAGGTAGAATATTTATAGGCTTAACTAATTTGGGCGGTAGTAGTATAGATTTTTGCTAGAGCCCCTAGCCAACACTATTAAACATATTAACTATAATTAAAGTAGTTAATTAATTAATTCCTCTAATTTACAACTTTAATTTCAATATACCTATAGTAATCCCACTAAAATCCAATAGGCTCTAAGGCAATAATAATATCAAATTCAATAACTAAATAAAATAGTTTTCAGACACCGATGCGATACTGGATCCCTAGTTCAAGCAACGCCCGCTGTATTCGTTGAAGCGTGAGTATCCCCATCTTTTGAACTATTCCTTATTCGGACGGCTATAGCCGTCCTCACCCAATTGCTCTTTATTAATCTCTATTGCTTTATTGTTTCATTGCTTTATTAGGATGTCTTAATGCAGGGGCCGAGAGGACGACAATAACCTTATCGATAGGTGATATCGAAAGCTGAGACGGGATGGGTGAAGAATTTCAGAAATGGAAGGACCCAGTGCATTTTAGCGCGGACTGTCAGAAACACTGTCCGCGAGTTGACCAATAAGAAGTGGCTTGGCAAAACGCCCTGACCAGTTGTAGGGCCGTGCCACGCTTTGAGCCAATGAGAGTGCAAGAAACTTCAACAAAGAAAGCTGGCTGTAGACGAACCGTCCTTCAACAGGCCGCTCCGGTGGATGTGGGTTCAGGAACCCCCCCTTGAAAGTCATCCACCTCCTCTGCATAGTTGAAGCACGCTTCAAATATTCGTAATCTAATTATTTATAACTCTAATTGTACGAGCAATATCTTCAACTACCTTAAATAGTTTATAAATATACAACTATTACTATATCCAACTGTTTATATAATCGGTAATACAACTTCGACTTACGCCTACTATATTAGTACTATTGGATTAATTATAACTACCTTGAATAATATTACTATTAAAGTTAAAATTAAAAACTGTATTTATAGTCCCTCTACACTAGTAAATCTATTAACTACGAAAAGTCTTTTTAATAACAGTATAGTCTAGGATATAAAGTCCAACTAGATATTTATATATAGTAAAATTATCATGTAGTGTAAATAGATCAATAGCCTTCTAATCCTTCCAGTATTTGCCCAGCCAGATTTTCCCTAAAACGTTCGCCACGCTATAATAGTATTAATTAATTACTTAATAATATACCGTCGCCTTATATACGTAGGTAAAGACTAAGTTCTTAAAGCTTACGAAGTAGCCGGTATTAAATTGAGTAATACTTAAGACCATTTCTATAAAATATATATTAAAACTAAGGCTTACAATATAATGCCTAAAATCGCTAATAAAATTACAACTTAACTATTAGTATACATTTACGTTGATATCGTCTCTTATACTTTCTCCGGTTATAAAAACTATAAATATATAATTTATTTTATCAATTAGGTTACCGGCTTTTACTAGGCAAGGTTCATAGTCAATAAGGGTAACGCTTTTATTTAAATTAAAGAGTTCAAAAAATAGGCTGAACTTCAAAGCGGACTCAAAATCAGGGTATTTAATCTTAATAGCGGTCTAAAATTTAGCTTTAGCACTAAAGAATTTCAATATAGTAAAATTATTAATTAGACATATATAGAAAGTATCGAACTTTTAAAATTAATACTCTATATTCTACAAATATAAAGTAAAATCGAAAAAAGCTAGTACTATAATTATATAACGTACTAGAACTTTAATATTAAATTTCAATATCCTAAAATATTTATAGCTATTCGTAATAGACTATATTATAAGAGTTCTTAACCTTCTACCTTTGAAAACTTATAATAGTAAGAGCCCGTAGGAGTTATTCGCTAATGTAACCAATTTCCTAAATAAAATTAAGAAGCTATATTTTAAATACTTGAAGGTTTACTTCTATACGGTTTACTACTTTATCAAACTAAAAAAGCAACTACAAAGCAATAAATTTCGTACTAGAGTATAGAAAGGTTATTTTATTAATTTTAATAATATTTACGGTTGTATTATATTTATTTAGAATTGTTATACTAATAAAATCGTTGAAACTAGCGTAGTAACCTTCCTTAAAGAAAACCCAATTAATTATAAAAGTTTAGTCCGTAGTAGTAATAGTAATATTATTAAATATTATATTATTTTTTCAAATTAGATAATCGATAAAATTAATAAGGTAGTAGATAGCAATTACTAAATCTGGGTTAAAGTAAATAGTATAGTTCTACAACTATATTTATAGAAAGTAGTAGAATTAACCTAACAAGCGACTAAGTCATTTATATAGGAAGCTAAAATATAGGAAATGATAATCATACTACCTTTATCGCTAGAAATTACACTAGCACCCTCGACCGCTTCAATTATAACTGCGCCAACTACCGTAATTACTCTAATCAATTCGACTATTCTAGCAACTACAATAGCTCCCTTAAATACTCTAGGTAATATAATACCACCGGTATTACTATTACCGATACCAACCCCGACTCCGGCTCCAAAAGCCTTACTAGCGCGCTCATCGCTAGATCCGCTATAGTATCAACTATTAAACTTGCTAATCAAAGAAACTATCGAGTACAATAATAATAACCTTCTTGATTTTAAAGATCTAAATGAAGAAGACCCTATACCCTGCGATTAATGTAATTAATTCGATTCTAATAAATTAACTATATATACTGCTCTAGGCACTCCGTTACTTAATAATTTTTAATAACTAATTTTAGTAGCGTAATTGATACCGATAGGTATACTGAACCCCGTTCGTATATAATAATATACCCCGTTAATAATATCGAGAGTTAGTAAGCTATAATTATAACTGAAAATAAATTTAGAGAAATAAGCTTCGAATTTGTAATAGGCTATCTGTTGGTGGGTCCCTGGCATTCACTGGGCACAGCGGCATTCACTGGGCACAACCCAGTCCCCACTCTGTGCCCTGCCCAGACCGCACCATATCTAGCCTTCCAAACTCTGCCAGTCTCCCTCTTTCTCTATAGTATACACTCAATTAACTACATTCAACTGCTTGATTTCGTTAGTGATCCTACAGGTTATGAGCCCTCTCTAACCTTCCCTGTGATTGTATTTGACAAGCGACAAGCGGATTATCAAACGCATCGTTAACTTCAATAAGGCGCCGCAATACTGGGTTAAAAGAAGCAACCGCGACCTTCGTCTTTAACGACTCGCCCGCTCGCCCACAAGCCAACCTCGCCATATAAAGATTCTCGCTAATATTTATTATTCAGCGACCCCTCCCTCGAATCAATTATCGATTCCATCAAACCTATTATCGAATTAAGCGATTTAAACGATTCCATTATCGAATTAATTAAATCAATTAGCGGCTAGTTTAATGATTACTAACTTTCTCCTTCTCAATATATTGATAAATCCTCCTATACCTACGACGATTATAAGCTTATTACTAGTCCCCCTTTTTGGCGACTACAATATCGCCGACTGGCATTAAGGACTTATAGCCGAGCTCGATTATTTCCAGCTCGCTGAGTACGTCTTTAAGACAATCCCGGAGCCTAGTAAAGTAGATACTGATAAATATAACGCCTGGTGGACTAAGCGTGCCAATGCCAATAAGATCCTAATCTTTACCTTTAAGAACCCCGACGTTGGCGTTATTCGAAATATTAATAGTTGGGATAGAACCGGTAGAGATCCTAAGGTTATGTATAATTTTATTCAATCCTATATCGCCCGTATTATTAAAGAGGTTCGTAGCGAAGTTCTCGCCGAGTACTTAGCTATTAAGCGCGCTAACTTTAATACTATAATTTCCTTTTTTAATTGCTATACTATATTCCGTAAATGTATTAAAAATACTAAATTCACAATCGACGGTAATTTCGAAGTTACCTTCCTTTATAATACTATAAAGATCGTCTATCTTATTGATGTTAGATATTGGGCAGCCGCTTCAGAAGTTAATAAATTGGATATTCTTAGACTCGTAGGCACAAGAAGCGTGATGATTGTGCTAAGCTAAGAACAAGATAGGAAAAGAACTGTGGAGGGCTAAAATACATAGTGGTGGCGCCCTAATGGGCCCCATATATAACCAAACAATTCGGGCATGCCAATAAATACCAATCTAGGCACTCCACACCACAATATTTGGGCGCTCCACACTACAATACCCCCCCGTAGCCCGAAACAGGCTCTATTAATTTATCCTTCCTCTCGTTCCATCGATTAAGGCATAACCTTTACCAATTGCCTTTTCTAGTTTGAAGTGGGCCTTTTTTCTTCGTCTATTAATATAGCTAATTAAACTTATTGGAAATTTTTAGCGCTTATACCAAAACGGGAAGCTGCTTAGTATTTAATTTCCTATTTAAGGGTAGAATACTAGTTAAAATATTATTAATTTAACCCTTCTACCGTAAAAGCTATTATTATTTTTAATAATTTATTTATACCTTACAAATTACTTTAATTAATATATATAGACAACCTTAATAACTTTTACTATTATTAGCCCTACTAAGGGTACTATAAGGATATTTATAGTATAGTAGTTTATAGGGACGTTCGTAGCCGCTATTAGTATAAGTTTAGAGAGTTCGTATATTCAATTCCCTATTTGTACCTTATTTCTTCTTTAAACGCTTAGTTATTATATTACTAACCTCTCTTAAATCTTCCTTATTTTCCAATTTTATTTGTTATAGGTTTTTAGTATTAATTATATATATAGCCAATTTAAGGAATAGGAGATGTAAGACCGCTATAAGACGTACTATTTCTTAGCACTATTAATAGTTACTCTATAAAAAAGTATATTATAAGGTATTCGATTAAGGTATATAGAATAAATCGAATTAAACTCCTTTCTTTTTATTTAGAATTTATTCAATTTATTTTTACTTATAATTTCTCTCTTTTACCCGAAATTTAAATTTATAATATCGGTCTTTGCTTCAATCTAAATTACCTAATAAAGGAGGTATATTTATTTACTTTTAAAGGTTTTATTAATCCGTCTATAATTATATACTCTCCCTTAATATAAATAATTTTAAATTCTTTTCCTTCAATTTGTTCGATAATCTATTTAAAGTATATATCTATATAGCGGTTACGCCCCAGGATTTTTCGATTTAAGATTCGGTCTCTAGTATTTTTATTGTCCGTATATAATACTTTTAAAGGTAGCTACTTATAGCCTTGTTCCTCTATTATTTAATATATTTATTATAGTAACTTTATTATTAGAATAAGGTTGGTAAATTCCGCCTCGGTTATACTAGTAATAATAAAAGCTTACTTCTTAAATTTCTAGTACATTAGTCCTCCTATAAAGAAATCGATATATCCTCTAATATTATAGCGTATTAATAGGTTATTAGTAAAGGAAGTATTACTAAATGCCTTTAAATTTATATTCGATAATAGTATTTTACCTCCTGGGATAATTCCTATATCAATATATTTCGTTAAGTATCTAAATAGGTATTTTAATACTAATACTAATCCTATAATTGGTTTAGCATTAGTTTCGCAAAGCTTGTTAATTATAAAGGTAATATTTAGTTGTATGTTTATCGATAGGTAATTGAAATTACTAATCTTCTTAATATATAATTTTTATTATTCCGGTAATTTATTACTAATCTTATAATCTCCTACTTTTATATTATTAGGCTAAGGAATGTTGATACTATAAAGATCATTGTAATTAAATTTCGTTAATAGGGTCCTAATATAGCGGCCCTATAATATAAATACCGTCCTTTTGTTTCGATCTCTTTCTATATCGAAGCCTAGGAATTATCTTTACTTCCCTTAAATACTTAAATTTAAAATACTAAAGGAGTTAATCCTTAATTTCGCGGATAATAGCCGTCAATAATATTATTACGAGGAAGTTGTTGATATATAGAATTAATAATATTCCCTTTTTTCTATTACTAAATAAGTAAGTATCGTTACTTACTAATTCAAACCCTATACCCTTTAATATTAATAATAGTATTTAAGATTAATATAAAGGACTACTTTTAAATTTATATAAAGCCCTTTTTAATAAGTAAATTGAGTGTTAAAGTCCCTTTAGTCCCTTTTCCAATTTAGTAGGTTATTCTATATAATATATTTTCCCCCTAGGGATTAGAATATTTAAGAATATAGTATTAAAATTAAATTAATAATATTCGAAATTTAGTACTATTATAGTAGTTAGAAATATCTTTAAACTCGCTATATTAGCTATAACCGTATAAATATCCTCTATATCCTAAGATCCTTATTTAAAGTTACTATAAACAACCTATCTTACTTTAAGTTCTTTTATCTTTAGATTATAATTGTCTTTCTTATTATATATCTATTTTCTAAGAAGGATATCTATATCTTTCTTAAATAGTACCAGCTTATAAACTCCTTTCTCTTTTAAAGCCTATAATTGCTTTTCTATAATTAGTTTTTAGTATATTATAAAGTTAATCCTTTCCTATACTTTTCTATAATTCTTAGGAACTCCTTCTTAGAGATTATATTCTACTTTTATTACTATTAAATATAATAGTTCGACGCCTATTTCAAATAATTCTCTTTCTCGAAGACTAAAGTAGAAGATTAGAATATCTCTAATTAGTTTATTATTACTATTATTTATAATTTATCGTCTAATTAATATACTTAGTTATAGTATTACCTATCATCTTAATCTACCGGTTCTTATTAAAGTTATTATTATTAGAGCAGTAAACTCGTCTATTACTAAATCTTATTGTCCCTTTAATTCTTCTAGTTATTCATCCGTTATTTATATTGAATTTTTTAGTAATTTTAATAGAGTATTAACTATAGGATTTAGAGATGACCATCTTCTTAAGTTCCTTCGGGATAGGACTAATTCTTTTTTATTTAAGTTATTAGAATTAATTAATAGAAAGTTATTAAATAGTTTAAATTCCTCTTCGTTCTCTAAATTAATAAACGATTCAAATTAATTATTATTATATTCCATTATATCTATTATATTATTACCCAGTATTATTCTTTAGGATATTTAGAGTTATATATTTATTTATAGTTATATAAATCTATTTACTACTATTAGGGTCTGAAATTCTTCTACTAGGGTACTAGATTGTACAATCTATACTAGAATTTAGGGTTCTAAAGTTATTAAAATAATTATTGAAACTAGTATTGGGGTCTATATATTTTCGGGTAGTAGGATTTATAATAGAATTAATAGTTCCGGTCCTAGGTTTAGAGTAAGATTTAGAGATAGTATAGGTAATCTTAAGTAAATAATTATTTATTATTTAGGACCCCCAACTTTATTAATAAGTAGTTAGAATCGTTTTTCTTTACTTCCTTTCACTTCCTCTCTTATCTTTTTAATTTGCACTCCTTATATAAGCTTTAGAGGTTTAGGTTTAATTATAAATATTTAAATTTCTCTTCTATTTTGTAGGACCTTATTTATAACCTTAATAAATTGGTTAAAAAATACAATTATATAGTCTAGCGCTTATTCCTCTATTAATTTATCCTCTTCTAACTCTAAGAATTATACTATATTAATTTTAATAAATTGCTTATATTCTAGATCCTAAATATAAAAGATTCTTCTATTTAGATTAGCATATCCTACTAAATACCCTCTTCTTAAATATTCAATAAACTTATTACCTTAAACTCGTTTCTACTTCTTAATATAGTAGTACGCTATATAGTAGTATATCCAAAGATATTTAATATTAGGTTTTAAATTCGGAATATTTACAATTTAATTAAGGACTTCGTATAGACTAATATATTTATTCTTAACCTTTATAAGAAGAAGATTTATAATTTTAATTACTAAATTAACTACTAATAACTCAAATTCAATAAGGATACTATATTAAATCATCGTAACTTTTATTTTCTTTATTATTACTCTTCCTATTCGCTCCAGTATATTATTTATCTATAGAATATATACTAGTATTTTTATAACCTCAATACCTTCTTATTATACCTATATAATAATTTTATCGTTCTAAAAGTCTTTAGAACCGAAACCAAATTCAATACCGCTATCTAAACTAAAAACTTTAACTTTCAAACCTATTTAAAGTTCCACCTACTTCTTCTATTCTTTAATCGTATAAAACCCCTCAATCTTATTCCTGATACCTTTTATCCAATAAAAACTTAAGACTATATATATAAAGTATATAATATATCTTATACCTAAATAACCAACTATATTATAACTCTATATATCAACCCTTACAAATTCCAATAATATAATTACTACTAGGTTCGAAATCTTATAACTTATATTAGTAGATTTACTTCGAAGATAGGCGTTATATTCTAATCTTCTAGTATTAACTAATTTAATACCCGCATCTTTATAAACCTTAATAACTTATTCCCTTCCTATATATATAAGCCTTCAGTATATAGTTTTATAGTTAATAATTACTATTAAAGCCAATTTAAGCGCTTAAACTCTATATTTCTTATTAATATCTAATAGTAGTAGGATTAATAATATTAGTAAATTTACAACCCAATTACATTAAATCTCTTCTTATTTCTTCTTAAATATTATTTTATTAATTTCCATCGACTATACTATATCACTATTAAAGAGACCTATTATTATAATTAAATTAACTAATATTAATAGGGTAAGAACAGCATCCTTAATCTAAACTAGAATTCTTTTCCCTAACATTGTAAGTAGGTTTAATTCTACTATTCTAATATAGTAGGATCTAGATTTTTCGCCGTTGCCGATTTAATAAGTAACCGGCCTAGGTAAGGGATATAATTCTATAAACTATTTAATATTATTAAATATATTAGAACCTAAGCCGCTATTAACTAGTACTATATCTCGTATTATAATTATTACCTTAAGAATTTATTAGACTTTAATAAAGTTATATGGAACGTTATCTATTTAATAAATAGTTAATTCTAAAATTATTAAAAGCTCTAATAAAAATCCTCCTCATCCTAGTTATTATTAAAAGACAATCCTCTAAAATTAAATAATAGATTAAAATTAATACTAGAAATAGTAAACAGGTTATTAATATTAGTATTATTATTTATAATAACTATAATAATACTATTATTCTTCTTAAGGGCCGCCGCCTTTATTTTATTCTTTTAGGTATTTAGTACTTTATTAAACTCGTACTACTAGTAATTTAGAGTTCTAAGGACTCGATAATAACTATAAGGGTAATATTTCAAGCCTTTAAAGATCCTCTTCTAATAGATATTATAATTAATATACTTCGGGCTAATATCCTCCTCAGTCTTAATCTCCTTAACCGTATCTTTAGTATTAATTTCAACCTTTACTATAATTATATTAATATAATTCTTTTAAGTATAAATCAAAATAAATAAGTAAACTAGGAAGGAGATAGTTATTAGCTCGTTTTTATTTATATTTATAGCCTACAATATAGCCTTAGTAGAAAATAAATATTTAATAGTATTAAAAACATTAGTAAATTCAATTATATTATCGATCTTATAGCTAACATCCTTCATATATTTATATAATACTTACTAATATATTAAAAAAGCCTCTAAAGTAATAAAGGATATATATTTAATAGTTTAATATTTATTGAAAATATTATTCTTAGCCTTATTAATAATATTAGAAATACTACTCTTAATAAAGTCGAATAGGTACTTAGGGTTATTATTATTTTTATCCTACCCGTTAATAGATAAAGTATTTTGAACTTTCTTATTACAAATTGTAGAATAAATAATAGCTATAGCCTTAATACGGTCTATCTACTACTGAAAATAGCGTTTCTCATCCTCCGCCTTGATTATATTATTAATAGTAGGTTCAGCAACGCTAATAATAATATAATACTTAATACTTTATAATGTAACTTTAATTTTTAAGGTACGAACCTAAATTTTAAAATTAGATTCGCCCTTTAGGGAAATTAGGGTAGCTATATTGAAAGATATAGTATTACTATTTCTAATATCATTAATTTTTAAATTAGGGATATATTAAATTTTTGAGTAATTTATATTTTCGTTTATTAATGCTATAACAGTATAAAGATAGGCGTATCTCGAGCTGCCTACGATTTTTATTGATTTTATAGCTTAATAGGTTCTTATTTCTTTTATTCTTACTTTACCGCTCAACAAAGATTCTCAGGGATTTACAAAGTGAAAGGGGTCTCGTAAATAGTACTTATATATAATATACACCCGATATTGCAAAACTACTATTTTAATTTGCGTCCAATGTTGCTTGTCGTTTTAGTTCTTAGTTTTTAGTTCTAATAATTTGCGCCCGGTATCGCTTATCTTCTTAGTTTTAGTTATTTTAATTAAATAATTATACGTAGTATTGTAATACGACAGATTGTGTGTAGAGGGCTTATAACCTCTTGGACTCGTGGGTATAAGAAGCGTAATGATTGTGCTAAGCTAAGAACAAGAAAGGAAAAGAACTGTGGAGGGCTAAAATACATAGTGGTAGCGCCCTAATAGGCCCTATATATGACTAAGCAATTTGGGTATGCTAGTGAATGCCAATCTAGGCACTCCACACCACAACATCTGGGCGCTCCACACCACAACAGATATCGGTTCTTTCTTAATTAAGTTTAGTAATATTAGTAATATTAAAACCTATATTAATATTAATATTAATATCCAAAAGTCGGCTAATAACAATAATAATACTAATAAGAATAATAACAATAGCAATAGTAGTTCGACCGATAAGAAGAAAGATGATAGTAAGAGAATTAATTATATTAACTACAATAAGAAGATTTACCCTACTTAGAAGCACATCTCTTGTAGTTATTACGTTAATAAGAAGGCAAATATCTACTAGGTCTATTACTCTAAGAAGGTACCCAATACTTAGAAGCCTAAGAAGGATATAATAGCCAAGAAGGTAGCCAACACTAGTACTAATACCCTCGCCAATAACGCTTCCACCAATCTCACCACTCCCGCTACCTCTACTAATTCTACCTTATTATATAGAAGTGGAATATTTATAGGTATATCGGGTATAAATAATAATATAGATTCTTGCGAGAGCCCCTAACCAACGCTATTAAACGTATTAACTATAATTAGAGTAATTAATCAATCGATTCCTCTAATTTACAATTCCAACTTCAATATACCTATAATAATTTAACTAAAAACCAACAAACTCTAAAGTAATATTAATAACTAAATAATATTCAAAATCTAGTTATTTACAACTCTAATTATACAAATAATATCTTTAATTACTTTAAATAATTTACAAACATACAACCACTCCCTTATCCCACTGTTCATACAATCGGCAATGGAACCTCGACTTACATTTACTATATTAGTACCATTGAATTAACTATAGCTATATTAAATAATATTACCGTTAAAGTTAGAATTAAAGACTACATTTATAGTCCTTCTATATTAATAAACCTATTAAATATAAGAGGTCTTCTCAATAATAGTATAATTTAAAATATAAAATCCAACTAAATATCTATATACAGTAAAGTCACAATATAGTACAAATAGATTAATAACCTTCTAATTCTTCTAGTATTTGCCTAGCCGCACTTTCCCTAAAACGTTTATTACACTATAATAGTATTAATCAACTACTCAATAATACATCGCCGCCTTATACACACAAGCAAAGACCAGGTTCTCAAAGCTTACGAGGCGGCCGGTATCAAATTAAGCAATATCCAAGACTATTTCTATAAAGTATATATTAAAGCTAAGGCTTACAATATAATCCCTAAAATCGCTAACAAAGTCACAACTCAACTATTAGCATATAACTACGTCAACATCATTAGGCAAGGTTTATAGTCAATAAGGGTAACGCCTTTATTTAAATTAAAGAATTCAAAAAATAGGCTAAGCTTTAAAGCGGATTGAAAATTAGGGTATTTAATCTTAATAGTGGTCTAGAGTTCAGTTTCAGTACTAAAGAATTTCAATGCAATAAAATTATTAATTAGGTACGTATAGAAGGCATTGGACTTTTAAAATCAATACCCTATATACTATAGATATAAGGCAAGATTGAGAGAGTTAGTATTATAATTATATAATATACTAGAGCTTTAATATAAATCTCAATATCCTAGAACATTTATAGCCATTCGCAATAGACTACGTTGTAAGAATTCGTAACCTTCTACCTTTAAAAATTTATTATAATAAGAGCCTGTAGGAATTACTTACTAATATAGCCAACTTTTTAAACGAAATTAAGAAGCCATATTTTAAATACTTAAAGTTATACTTCTATACAGCTTACTACTTTATTAAATTAGAAAAGTAACTATAAAGTAATATATTTCGTACTAGAGTATAGAAAGGTTATTTCATTAATTTTGATAATATTTATAATCGTATCATATTTATTTAGAATCCCTATACTAGCGAAATTGTTAGAACTAATGTAGTAACCTTCTTTAGAAAAACCTAGTTAACTACAAAAATCCAATTCGTAGTAGCGATAGTAACGTTATTAAATATTATATTATCTTTTTAAATCAAATAATGAATAAAATTAATAAAATAGCGGATAGTAATTACTAAATTTAAGTTAAAGTTAATAGTATAGTTCTACAACTATATTCGTAGAAAGTAATAAAATTAACCTAAGAAGCAACCAAATCATTAAAGTAGGAAGCTAAAATATAAGAAACAATAATTATACTACTACTTTCGCCAAAGGTTACACTAGCACCTTCAATTACAATAGTTACTGTAACTATTCTAATTAACCTAATTACCCCAATCAATTCGATTATTCCAATCGCCTCAATAATTTTAATAACTATAGTACTTCTACCGAATATACTAATTAATACGGCGCTGCCAATATTACCGTTACCGACCCCAATTCTAGTACTGAGCTCTCTAACTTCCTCATCGCTAAATCCATTATAACTTCAACCATTAAACTCGCCAATTAGAGAAACTATTAAGTATAATAAAGACCGTCTTAATTTTGAAGATCTTAATAAAGAAGACCCTATACCCTACAACTGCAATTAATGCAATTCTAATAAAATAACTATTTATACTATTCTATGTACCCTGCTACTTAATAATCTTTAATAACTAATTTTAAAAGCGAAATTACTATTAATAGATATACCGAACCCCACTAGAACGCAATAATACACCCTATTATTAGCATTACGAATTAATAAACTACAATTTTAATTAAAAACGAATATAGAGAAATAAACCTCGAATTCGCAACAGGCTAATACGAATTCGGACCCTCCGAACCCGAATTCGGACCCTACAAATTAACAATCTACACAGGCATAGTTAGGATAAGGAAGCCAACCCTCTAAATTTAATATATAGGCACTAAATATAGAGGTAAGTAAAGGTAGACCTTATCGCTCTACAACGAAGCTAGGAGATTTCAAATACGACGTTCAACGGGTAAAAAATAGTAATAGTAATATTATTCAAAATTTAGTAGATTTACCTAATAACTTTTACAATATAATAGAAAATTATTTAATAAGACGTATAATACCCGTATACTACTTTACTACTATTAAAGTTAATTACGATATAGTAATTATCACTGCCGGTAAAGTTCAACGGTTTATACTAAAGAATTATTAAATTGTACATAGATAAGGTAACTTTGAATTATATTAGTTACTAGCTATAAAAAAGCAAATTAAGGTACTCGAGGATAAGGGAGTTTATACCTTAGTCTTTAAATCCCTGGAGATAGAGGTACTACCTGGAAAATGGGTATATAACGAGAAGTATAATATTGATACTAAAGATTAGAAAGCTAGAGTTAGATGGGTAGTCTATAGTAATTTCGAATAAGGTAATTGGGCGGTATAGGAGATTTATATAACGGTGGTACATTCGGTTAGTATTAGATTATTCTTGGCGATTATAGCTATAAATAATTACGAATACTACTAGTTCGATTTCAATACTACTTTCTTAAATACCTCTATTCCTAATAATACCCAATACTATATCAAGCAACCGATAGTACTTAAGAAGGCTATACCCAGCTACAATAAAGGAGATGTAGTATACTAACTTACTAAAGTACTCTATAGTCTTAAACGTTTACTACTTTACTAGTTTAATACTTTAGTACTAATATTTAAAAAAGCCGGATTTACCCCCGTATCTATAGATTCTTATTTACTTACTAATAAAGTACTGGGAGCGCTACTAGTACTATACGTTAGCGACCTCGTCATTGTTACACTAACCGTAGCCATTGTTAATTAAATTAAAGATTAGTTCGCTGACTATTTCAAATTTAAAGAATTAGGACAAATACGTATATTTCTAGGTTACAATATCGTAAAGGACCGCCAGACTCGTATAGTCTTTATATCCCAATAGCGATATATTAAATCGGTTATTACTAAGTTTAATAGTAATAGTAAGCTCTATAGCGTTAAAATATTATAGCTACCGGACTATAAGATTTATAGGGGTAACGATATATTACTAAAGGAAGCTAAACTTTACCTTAAGAAGATTAGCTCCCTAAACTAGATTTCGATAAGTACCCGGCCAAATATCGTATTTATAAAAATAGTCGTCCTTGGCCGGAGCCAGATGTGGCCAACGAAGACAGTGAAACGCCTATAGATTTAACTTAAAAGGATAAGAAAGTTTTTTTTAAGAACTTAATACTAATAATTTCCTTTATACGATATTATATAGCTTAGACTCTTATTTTTAAAGTATATATTATAGGTATTTATTAATATTTTTATTTGCAGGGGCCTCGCCGGCCCCCTGCACCCCCGGCTACTAACTCTAACCCTAATTTCCTAATAAGAAAAAAAACCATTCACAAGCGGGGGCCTCTCACCGGCGCCCTGCACCCCCGGAGCTAACCCTAAGCCTAACTAACCTTGACCCTAACTAACCCTAACCCTAACTAACCCTAACTCTAACTAACCCTAGTCCTAACTAATACTAATTCCAATTTTCTTCTATTATAAAAATTATTTTTATTAGAACTTGAGAATTTACTTGTCTTTACTAAAAAAAAAAAAAGTATTCTAAAAACTTTTTTTTTATCAAAATAATAACTAAAAAATTCCTACTTAAATTATTTCATTTATTTTAATTTATAATTACTTCGAATTATCATTCTTAAATTCTTCTTTCTTTAAAATAAAGTAAAAACTTAACTCTAAACTGGATTGAACCTAAGACCTCGCTAGTATTAAAGTAATATAATAACTATTAAGCTACTAAGCTTATTGAGTAACTAACTCAAATTATTAGAAAGAGATGCCTTTTTCTTTATTTATATTATTAAAAGGTAAAAAGAAAAGAAAAAAAAAGGAAAAAAAAAGGAGGAAAAAAAAGAAAAAAATGGAAAAAAAAACTCGAATGCAAAATTTTGAAAAAAAAAATTTCTTTTTTTTCTTTTTTTTCTTTTTCCAAATTTTCAATTTTAAACCCTAACCCTAACCCCCCCAAAATTCTAGGGTTAAAGGCGCTATTGCAACCAAAGTTCTTTCTTTTATCTTCTTTTACTTTTTTCTCAACAACTAGAGTGTGCACCACAATGTAGCTAGTACCAAAATGACCGCCTTATTTTTCTCGTCATTTTGGTACCCTATGCACTTTGATGTACGCAATGGTCTAGGAGAGATTTCAATTGCAAAGGAAAAAGTGGCTTTTTGAAATTAAAAGCACGGGCCTCGAATTCAGCTCGATATTCAAATTTCCTCTTTTGGATTTCGGGCTCCGCAATTAATAGTATTTGGACTGCTATAGATAGAACCGCCGCTCCTTCCTCGCTTCGAAGTGGGCCTATAGCACTACGACCTTTGGTGTGGATTTCTGCCACGATTTTTGGGCCCGACAACGAATCTGTGAAGGAATGGGCGTTTCAATAACTAAATTTTTAGAGGGTATTAAGAAGCCTACTAACCGCTACTTAATTGTTATAAAGTATCTATAGCGATATCTATCCGAATACTCTAATTTAAATATTGAATTGGGCGGTATACTCTCGCCGTCAATAGCCCCGTCCTTCTACGTATATACAGACACTTCCTTTACCGACGATATTCTAATAAGGAAGAGTACTGCGGGCTATATCGTATTCTTTGCTTATAGTCCCATCCTTTGGAAATCAAAACAATAGGATCTTATTACGATTAGTATAATAGAAATAGAATTTACTAATTTAGTACCTACAGCTAAAGCATTCGATTAGGTTAATAGTATGTTCGATAATTTAAATATAAATTTAGGCCTTTATAAAATCAATAAGATTCTTTAACGAATAGTAGTAACGCTAAAGATTGGATTCTCAACCCTAATCTACCCGCTAGAAACAGATATATCGATATAGGGTATAAATAATTAATTTAAGAGGTAGATAGGAAGGTATTTACAATTGAACACTTGCCGGGTGATGAAATGCCGGTTAACGGTTTGATAAAGCCGTTGAAGCCGGATAAGCACGCTAGATTTATCAAGCTAATGGGTATAGTTCAAAAGAAGGTTCCCTAGGCTTAATCAACACCATGAAAGATATCACAATGTAAATAGTATATAGAGGTTTAGACACTCCTTAGCAGTCTTCCAATCTATAGGGGTATATTAGTAGGTCCCTAGCATTCACTAGGCACAGCGGCATTCACTGGGTACAACCCAGTCCCCACTCTATGCCCTACCCAGACCGCACCATATCTAGCCTTCCAGACTCTACCAGTCTCCCTCTTTCTCCATAGCACACACTCAATCAACCACATTCAACTGCTTGATTTCGTTAGTGATCCCACACTATCCCGAATTCGGACCCTCCGAACCCGAATTTGGGCCTTACAATTTCAATTTCGGACCCTCCGATTTCGAATTCGGATTCTATAATAATTCCGTTAAACCCTATAAGTTAATAATCTGTGTAGGCCTAATTAGGATAAGGAAGCTAACCCTCTAAGTCTGGTGTAAAAGTACTAAATATAGAGGTAAGTGAAGGTAAATTTCGTCGCTCTATAGTAAAGTTAATAAATTTTAAATATAGTATTCAAAGGGTAAAAGATAGTAATAGTAATATTATTCAAAATTCGGTAGACCTACCTGATAACTTTTATAGTATAGTAGAGGGACGTTTGATAAAATATATATCTATCTACTACTTTACTACTATTAAAGTTAATGATAATATAATAACTATCGCCGCCGGTAAAGCTTAATATTTTATCCCTAAGAATTATTAAATTGTATGTAAGTAAAGTAATTTTGAATTATATTAGTTACTAGTAGTGAAGAAGTAAGTTAAAATATTCGAAGATAGGGGAGTCTATACTTTGGTTCCTAGAACCTAGGATATAGAAATCCTACCGGGAAAATGGGTATATAACGAGAAATATAATATCGATACTAAAGATTGGAAAGTTAAAGCTAGATAGGTAGTTTATAGAAATTTCGAATAAAGTAATTAGGCGGTATAAGAGATTTATATAGTAGTAGCCTATTCGGTCAGTATTAGACTATTCTTAGCGATTATAGCTATAAATAACTACGAGTGCTACTAGTTCGATTTTAATACTACCTTCTTGAATGCCTATATCCCTAACGATACTTAGTATTACGTTGAGTAGCCGATAGCGTTTGAAAAGGCTATACCCGGTTATAGTAAAGAAAATGTAGTATGTTAACTTACTAAGGCACTTTACGGTTTTAAATATTCCTTCCTTTATTAGTTTAATACTTTCGTCCTAGTATTCAAAGAAGTTGGATTTATACTAGTCTCTGCAAACTCTTATTTATTTACTAATAGAATAAATGGGAGCGCTACTAGTACTATATATTAACGACCTTCTCGTTACCGTACTAACGGTCGCTGTTATTAATTAAGTTAAAGACTAGCTGGCTAACTACTTTCAATTTAAAGAGTTAGAATAAGTATATATATTCTTAAGTTACGATATTATAAAAGACCGCTAAATTCGTATAGTCTTTATATCCTAATAATAATATATTAAATCGGTTATCGCTAAATTTAATAATAGTAAGCTTTATAGCGTCAAAATACTATAGCTACTAGACTATAAGATTTATGGGGGTAATAACGTATTCTTAAAAGAAGCTAAATTATACCTTAAGAAGATTGGTTCTTTAAATTAGATATTAATAAGCACCCGACTAGATATTGTATTTACTAGTAATAAACTATTAGAGGGTATTAAGAAACCTACTAATTGCTATTTCGTTATTAAAAAATATTTATAGCGATATCTATCCATATATCCCGATTTAGGTATTAAGTTGGGCAACATGCTCTCGCCGTTAATAGCCCCATCCTTCTATATATATATAAATGCTTTATTTACCGACGATATTCCTATAAGAAAGAGTATAGCGGGCTACGTTGGATTCTTTATTTGTAGCTCCGTCCTTTAGAAGTTTAAATAGTAGGATTTTTGTTATAATTAGTACGATAGAAGTAGAGTTTACTAATTTAGTACCTACGGCTAAAGCCTTCAATTGGGTTAGTAGTATATTTCATAATTTAAATGTGAATTTGGGCTTCTATAAGCTTAATAGGATTCTTTATACGGATAGTAGTAATATTAAAGACTGGATTCTTGACCCCAATCTCCCTGCTAAAAACCGATATATCGATATACGATATAAATGGTTGATTTAAGAGGTGGTGGATAGGAAGGTATTTATAATTGAGTATTTGCCGGGTGACGAGATACCAGCCGACGGTCTAATAAAGCCGTTGAAGTTGGATAAATATGCTAAATTCGTCAAATTGATTGGTATAGTTCAAAAGAAGGTTCCCTAGGCTTAATTAATACTATGAAAGATATTACAATATAAATAGTATAGAGGTTTAGATACTCTTTAGCAGTCTTCTAGTTTATAGAGGTATATTAGTAGGTCCCTAGTATTTATTGGGTATAGCGGTATTCACTGGGCATAGCCCAGTCCCCACTCTGTACCCTGCCCAAACCGTACTATATTTAGCCTTCTAGACTCTGCTAGTCTCCCTCTCTCTCTATAGCACTCAATAAATCGTATCCAACCGCTTAATCTCGATGGTCTCACAAAAAGGCTTGATTGGAGTGCTATCGAGAAGAGGAGAAAGAGGGTGACTGGCCGAGTCTGGAAGGCTAGATATGGTGCGGTCTGGGCAGGGCACAGAGTGGGGTCTGGGCCCAGTGAATGCTGTGCTGAGTGAATGCTAGAGACCCACCAATATAATAACCCCTATAAGAAGTAGTATACTATATTACGAAAGATCGTATACAGTTGCCCCTTCCGGCTTATAGTATTGAGTTTTAAAAATAATAGTTATAATTCGACTATTAAAGTATTAGACTATATATATATCGAGGGCACCCCCCTCCTCAAAATCTCTCTATATATCTAATATATTAAGTATAAGGTACTAATATAAATATATAGAATACTATTATAAATTTATTCAACTAATAGGATTTAATAGTCCGCTCTATCTATACTACTATTCGCTAATACTATTCTAAACTTTATTTTATATTTAAGGATCTTAATAATATATAATAAACGTTACGCTCCAATAATAGAATTAGTTATATAAATACCTAAACCTTTATTGAAAAGCTTAATAACAACTAATTCATTATTCTAAAGCGTACCGACTTTAATTATTATAAGGATAAGGAGGATAGGGAGGATAGGACTATACTACAGTACGCTCTATAGTTAATACGTACCTAAAAGAGAATATAAATATAATACCTTTATACTTTTTTATTTAACGTAACGTATATAACTAATTATTACTATACTCCTTTAATATAAAGGGT
This sequence comes from Neurospora crassa OR74A, assembly GCF_000182925.2. NCBI lineage: Eukaryota > Fungi > Ascomycota > Sordariomycetes > Sordariales > Sordariaceae > Neurospora > Neurospora crassa. The sequence continues at coordinate 3,051,248 of NC_026506.1, forward strand.
AGTACTTACCCCTAAAAAGACCCTAATACCGATCTTTTAAATACTTATTAATAATAAAAGGGACGAGGGATTTACATAACTAATTAAGAAAATCAATAAGGTAATTAAAGCGCTAGGTATCCCGCTACTGAAAATTATTATAATTAATAGAGATACTCAACTAATTATAGTAATTAACCGTATCTTCCTAAATACTTAAAAATAATATTATATATAGGATATTGATTATAACGTTATTAATTACCTTAAAAAAGATAAAATACGTATACCTCTTAGTAATAAGGGCGAGGGGGGGGGGGGGAGGAGGCTGCCGCACTACGAGAGGATAATAATAATAAGAGGTTTAGCGGAGAGGAATTTAGTAATAGTAATATTAGTATACTATTGTTATAGTCTTCTAATAGCGAGGTAGTAGTATAGTAATTATACAACGAGGCTATTACCTAATAAAAGAAGGAAGACCTTAACTAACTACGCTATTTATATTAAAAGGTTAAAATAAAATAAAGGTCTTATTCCCTATACTATAACTATAGCGCCTTATTAGCATAGGGTCCTTCTCCAATTCTCTAAAAGGGAAAACCGTACGGCGTTAAACGCTACCGAATAAAAACCTCTAGCTTTATTTCAGCCGTAATTCTCTATACTGCTCCTACTTTACTTATAGTTATAATAATTCTTACCTACTGTTGTAATAAACTAATTTCACTTCTCCTATTACTATATTATCCTAATATTAAAATAATAAAGATAATAGGAATAGGATTAGATTTAATACGCTGCCTCCTTTATTACCTCTTTATTTTACCCCCTACTATACCTTCCTCCGCCTTCCCTCCGTTTCCTTATCCTATCTTCCTATCTACTACCCTACTCCTCCGCCTCCTTACTCTATTTATAAATACCTCCGCCCTATTATTTATTCTTTTACTCTACAAATCTACTTCTATTTATAATAATATAAGGACCCCTTCCCTTTATTTATATAATCTTCTATATAGCGCCCCTTCCTAATCCTCTTCCCCCTTCTTCCCTATTATAATTTCTAATAAAATAACTTCCTCCGACTATTATCGCTCTAATCTAATTAGTTTAACCTTTAATATAGAGGGTCCCTCCCTTAATATATCCTAAAGCTCTGCGTCCCTTATAGTTTTACTTTTAAAACCTATATTCCTTATTTGTAACCTTTATAATTTCTTTAATAGTCGTCCTCCTCCAAACTAATATAATTTCCTTCTTCTTCCTCCTCAACCTTTATACTAATTTAACTAATATTGTTCGTAAAATTCCTTACCTTTACTATACTTTAAATTTCGCTTTTATTCTATATTTTAATAATGAATTTAATTCCCCTAACGCTTTCTATAAAATTATTACTAAGAAGATTTACTTTATTTCGGCGATTAATAAATCCTTTATTCTTTATATTTTGTCCCTTTTATTATTATTTAACTTCTATTTTAGCCGGCGGTACCTGGAATACTACTTATATTTATACTTATAAAATATATATTAAACGTCCCTATCAACCTTCACAATATTTATAATATTATTTAAGCAATAGTTATTATTATAATATTAAGTAATTGAAAGAAGTTTAATTATAATTTAGATACTTTTATTTATACTACTAACGATTTCGTCTATTATATATATATATATTTAGAGCGGAACGAACTACCTACTAATTATAAATATTTTCCTTACGCTATTAATTATAATATTACCCAATTTTAATAAAAGGGTTACTATAAACTAATTATAAAGGATATTTATCATAGTCGTATCTCTTCTCTTCTCGACGGTAGTACTATAAACTTAATTTAGATTATATTCAATTCTAATAATAATACTATTACTCTTACGTATATTATATCTAATAATAGCGGTTTTATTACTCCTATTTATATAATCTCCGATTTTAATAATAGTAATTCCGTTCCTAGTAGTTCTATAACTATCAATACTCCTAGCCGCCGCCTTATAAGAAATAATTAAATTTAATAGCGCTATAAGGTTATCATAAACTAAGTTTATATAATAGAATTACTCGAACAACTTCTTAAGCGTAATTAAACGTTCACTAAATAGTATTCTTTAATTCTTACTATATTTACAATTTAAATAACTCCTATAATTAATATAATCATCTCCTCCCTATTCCCGTCCTTTTATTCTAATATTATTAATATTTTATATTCTTTTCAAGAATACCTCGCAATTTCCTCGTATTACTCCTCCTCTAATTTAATTATTAAATAGTATTCTCTTAACCTCCCTAACCTTAATACTTATAATATGATTCTTTTAGCTTTAGCTCTATCGTCTAAAAATTTCTAAAATCCCTCTTTCATTAGTAATTAAACTTCCAAATTCGCCTAAAAATCAATATCCGTATTGAAGCAATTTAGGATAATATAGGCGAAGGTCTCCTTCTTAAATTTATAAATATTAATAAGGGTTAGAACGTCTAATACTTTCCTCTAATAAAGGAAAACCTGAAGGTTAATAACTTTTATCCTAATTTAAATAAAGAGGGAACTCTCTATTTTAATTAATAAGTACAATTCTTCTTCGTCTTCTTCTAATTCTCAACATCTTCCTTTCTTTTTCTTTATACTAATTATATATTATTAAATAGCCTTTCTATTAAATTTAGGAGTAAAGTCGGTAATAGTAAATTCGTACCGTCGCCTTAATTTTATTATTGCTACTATTAAATAGTAGTTATAATGTAATACCTATTCCTAATTTGTTATATGTTTTAATTATTCTTCCCGGTCGGCGGCTATTAACTTTAAAATTTATAATAGAGGTAGTAAGGTCCTTGATTCTAAGGGGGACCGGCTACTATTACTAATAATTTCTTTATTAATACTTATACTTCAGCCTACCAAACCTTAACTATACTACTCTTTAATTTATTGGTAAATAATTAACCTCTCGACTATTATACCTAAATATAATTAAAAACCTAAATTATTATCCCCCGGATAAACCGGGCTTAATCTATCCGGGCGAACCTTTCTTTAAAGGCCTAGATTTTTTTTATTAAAGTAGAAGTCGAACGGCGGATAGAATATTTCCGTCTTTAAATTTCTTATCAGTGTAACTTTATATACCCTAGCGATGATTTTTAAATACTTAATTTAATATTTTACTAGCCTAACTACAATCCTTCGTAATTTTCCGTAGATTTTAATTAGTTAGTAGAATACCGAGGCTCTATATATAATACTACTATAAATATATTTAATATATAGTTCATTTACCCAAATAAAAGAATAACCTTATATTTTTGCTACTAATTTTATAAATATATTTATCTAAATTATTATTCTTTATTTTACCGCTTCCGTATAAACTTTATAATTAAATTTACGGTCCAGCCCAGCCCCTAAGAATTATATTAATTCTGTTAATTGAAATATAATATCCCCGAATTAAAAGAATTCTATCTTTAATACCCTTATCCGCGTAAAATACATTAATTCCATCTTAATTACTTTAAATTCTATACTTCTCGCCCCTACCTATTCTAAATATACTTCCCATACTACTTATAATATCCAATAATTTTCTTTAATAGTATAAAATATTACTATAATATTAGTATCATTTATAAAGCCGATTATAATTATATTTAGAATTATTATTAATTTTCAATATAATAAAGTAATAAAGAAAATAAATAAAATAGGAGAGAGGGGGGAACTTTATAATACGCTTATAATAATTATATAGGGGCGGAACGCCTTATTATCGAAAAATAGGAAACTTCTTCTTCTAGTAATAAAGTTTGCTACCTACTTAATAATCTATATTGGGAGTTATATTTCCTATAGGGTATATAGAAGCTACCTATAATTAACTCTATTGAATACTCCTTTCAAATCTAAGAATATAAGGGACGTTATAGCCCCGAATTTCTAAACTATATATACTATATTAATAACCACCCAGATTATAAACTCTATTAAACGGCCTACCCAATTACCTATTTAACCCTTTAATAAAAAATTAAATTCTTTAGCTACTTGTATATATCTCTTAATTATAAATACTTTAAGGATCTTTCTTATATTATTAAGTAGTAATATTAATCTCTATATACCTATTAACTTCTATCAGGTAATACTCTTTCTATATTTCTTAAAAATAACTACCTTCGTATTCTTAAACTATTATAGGAAATAATTAAGCCGGAGGCTAATAGATACTAAATATACTATAATTTACTAAAATAGCTATCTATATAACTTTAAAAATTTATTTAAATATTAATTAATTATAGGGGCTTTATTAAATACTATCTGGGAGAATACGTTCTAAACGTCCTCTTTATTGACTAATTTACTAATAACTATCGGGTTAACGCCTTTTAGTAATTTAATCTAATCCGGTAGGTAATCTATTAGGACCTCTACCTTTAAGAAGAAATAATCGGTAAAGATCTCAGCTTTGCTACTATAATCTCCGATTTCTATTATTCCTTTATAGGTTTAAAAGGCTAGTAGTTTAAGCGGGTCTATTAATTAGTAATTTCGGGTCTAAGCTTGTTGTTTTAATAATTAGAGTCGATTTAGGTTCTTCGAAGCTTCGGTAATACTATTATACTATATAGCCTACTAAGCCTTTGTAATAATCCTCTTCTTTTTTATTGTAATTTTAATAAACTCCTTTTAATTTAATATTACTTAATATTTAAACTACTTTCAATATATTTTCTACACTTTTTTATAACTATTTTATATCCTAATATTTACTAATTTACTTTCCTCCTTTAACCTTTCTTCTAATTTAGGACGAATTCTTTTACAATATTTATAAATTCTCTGTCGAACTTATAAAAGGTAAACTCAAGGTCCTTTATTATATTAATCCTTTTTAAGACTAATATCCTTTTTTCTAACGCCTCCTTCACCTTCTTTATATCTATAAAATTCTAATTATATTCCCTTTCTTCTTCAGCTTTTTTATTTTTTCTTCCTATTTAAACCTAAATTTTCTAAAAATAATAGTCCGAGCCGGTTTATTTATACCGCTACATACCCTAGTACTTAGCTTCAACTCTAAATAATAGTTATATATAATTAATTATTCTATCCCTCTCTCCTTATATTAGCGAACAACCCTTAGGCTAATCCTATTGTTGAAATCCTAATCAGGATAATACAAATTAAAATCCCTAATAATAATTAAATTTCCCGCTAGGGGTCTAGCCTCAATAAATTCAAAAAGCGGTAACCCCTACTAATATTTTCATATTCCCTATATAAGGATAAGAAAGTAAATAGAATAAATAATTATTAAATCCTTTAAAATTTTAAATATAATTATAGTCCAATCCTTTCTAATTTAAAAATTTAGGTCCTTCAAATTCTATTTTTTATTTATATATATTACTACCCTTCCCTTCTCCGAATAATTAACCCTAAAATATCTCCCGCTTCTAAAATGATAAATATTTCTATTTAAATTTCTACCTGGCTCTTAAATTGCTATAATATTATAAATCTCCTCTCATTCGAATAAAAGTTTTCCCTTCTTATATAACTTCTTTACGTTTTAATAGAATATTTTTAATTAAATTATTAATTACCCTAAAATAAGGTTCCTTCTAATCCCTTAACGGAAGATAAAAGTACTATATCCTTAGGGGGGGCTATAATTATATAAGTACTATTACTACTATATAATTAATTTCCCCCGGTACTCTATAAATATATATAGTATCTATTTATTAGACTTTATAGGGTTATAAATTTTAATTGGGCGGATAGACCGACTAATTTTCTTAGCCGTCCCCTCTTTATACCTCCTCTAATATATCTCTCTAAAGTAATAATAGTATAGGAATTAAAAGGGGCGTTTAGTAGGACGCCTTTATTTATAATCTCTATTATTAATTCTAATACCTTTCTAACTAAATTCTTATAGAGCGTAAACGCCTATAGCCTTTTAGTATATACAATAAACGCTTTTATAATTACCTTCTAGAGAATAGGGTACTCTTTATAATTATATATATAATACCCCTTCTTCCTATATAATTTATAATAAATAAATAATTTATTATTATTAAACGGATAATTTACTTTATTAAAGTATTCTCCTTTATATTCAATTTTACTATAATACGTGTAAATATTATTTTAATAGTAGAATTTTACTATATATTTAATTCCCTAATATTTAAAGTATTACTAAACGTTATTCGAAGTTTAGAATAATTTATATAAATATATACTGTTGTCCTAAAGGAAGAGGTTATTTTAGAAAAACTATATTACTAATATAGTAGCGACTTCTATAAGGAGTAAGCTTCTACTCTCTCCGTCCCTTCTCTTCTATAACCGAATTCCAATAATAGATACTTCTAAGTTCCTCTCCCTTACTATATTTAAAATAATTTCTACTATAGTATAATTATTAATACTATTTTAGAATACGCCCCGAATTAATACGCTTATAGTACTTATAACAATAAACATATTAGGGCCGAAAATTTCTTTAATTTATATTCAATTTTACTAATACTAAATATATATAAATTTATGGAATATAATTATATAATTTCCAGTCGTTAGGATCTTAATAGCTACGTAAACTACCAAACTAAGTTTCTTCTTACTTGAATAAATAGTTAAGGTCGTTTTTATATCTTTATTAAAATAATTTATAAATTTAATAATAATTATCGCTCCCTTAATAGTAAGCTGCCGTGTAAAGTTAGAGGGAATAAATTTCTTAATAATAGTAAGTAATTATTAGAAAAATAGTATTAATTTTATTTAGGCTAACTTTCGCTATAATATCGGCCTAACGCTTCGGCGCCTTTTAAGCGCCTTTTTTAATTTCCTTTAGAATATCCTTCTTTAAATTATTAAAATCCTTCCTAATAATAAACTAATTAATTCTAGCTTTACTAACCTCGGGTCGTATAAATTTACTTTTTCTAATATATACCTTTACGAACTCAAAAAGTAATTTTCGAACCCAACGATAATCTTCAATTAAAATAATATTGTAATTTATAGATTTATTTACTCTAATAATAAACTTCTTGAATATTTTATTATTTTTATTCGGTTTATCTAAAGTCTTTATAATAAATACGGCTTTAGGGTCGTTATATACTAAAATTTCTATAAGTAGGTTATAAATACTATTTTCGAATTTACAAGTACTATTATTGATAGCCATTGGCAATAATAATATAACGCTATCGCTACGCTCGTTGTAAGATATTGTAAGGGATGTAAATAACCCTCCTAAGTCGATTGCTGTTATTAGTTTTCGTTTTAGAGTACTCCTCGACTAGAAATCGGCGTTTCCGGTTTTAAAGCAGTTTTTTATTTAAAAGGTTAAGATAGTAAAGAGAATTTAAGCTAATTTAGCCCCACTATCCTAAAAAGTAACCAATATTAAATAATAGTTATTTTATTTATAGTAATATATAATTTACGCTATTATAGTACCGGACTTCGAAATTACTTAGTTCCTCCTTTATTATTAATTTAAGAGGTTTTAGGAGGCTATTATTATATAAATCTAATTAAATCTGATACCTTATAAAATGAAATAAGTAGGGTACTATACGAGGAATTACTTTAATTATAATTAACGTCCTATATTGCTAAATAAATTTAATAATAATTCCTTAAAATTATATAATCTCTTTATATGTAGCAATCTTATTAATCTTAATAATACTTATACCGCTTATATAACTACCCAATACGTACGTTTTAAAGAGAAGTTTAATACTTCTATTTCCTTTATATAGGTTAAATAAGTAGGTAGTAAATAGATAAGTACCAATCTGTTAAAATTAATTACTTAGGGGTTAAATATAATTGAATAGTAATATTAGAAGTTCAATACAAACCTCCCTACCGCTAGACACCTATTTAATACTCCGCTAGGACTATATACTAATAATTTACGTACCTAATATAGCCTCCCTTATATATACGAGATAGAGAGAATCTTTGATAAGGATAAGGAAGGTAGTATTTTAATAAATAGGGAGGATTATATATCTATTTTAATCATTTTATTAATAATATATAAATTTTCGTCTCCCCTATTTAATTTCCGTTATTTCCCTATGTTGAAATATACTGTAGGATGCGGTAGATAGATATCTACGACTTCGCTCGGCAGTTAAAGGAGTCTCCAAAGGTCGCCCGCTTAAATAAGGTAGCCCCTTTAATAACGAGGCTATATTACTAACACCTTCTATACCGCTAGTGCTATTAGTACTTTGTAGTAAATTCAAAAATACTTAGTTAATTAGAGTATCGGCGTAGCGTAACTATTTTCAATATAAGTTAGGACCCAGTCTTGAGGATATAGATACCCGCCATACTCGTAGTAAAAGCGAGGTACGTAGTTGTATTGAGGTGATTAATAATGAGTAAACCTCGGCGCACCCACCCCTAAACCTGCGCGCACCCAAAAACCGGGAAATGTGGGACCATACAGCTGATGACACCTGACATTGTAAACCCCGTTTTTACTAGCTAAATTTCGTCTTTTCAATGCACGAAACATTCCCTCTAACTTGGTCATTTCTTTCGCGCTTTTTCACACGGCCATTTGCACCATTGCAGCACTTTACACACCAGTACTTTAGCACACTCAATACCATAAAAGTATTATGAAATTTGAGTAACTGGGCGTTGCAGAATCACATGGAGGTTCACATAGCTGGGCGACCCAGTTGGCAAATCTGACCAAGGTACTAGACATATAAAACGACTAAAAACACAGCAGAAATACGATAATTTCGATGTCGGCTGCCCAAGGGTTTTTGGGTGCGCGCAGGTTTAGGGGTGGGTGCGCCGAGGTTTACTCTTAATAATAAGGAGGAGGGGGAGGAGGAGGAGGAGGATAAGGAGTTAATTAAATATTAGGTAGAGAGAGTTCGAGAGGTACGGTAGAAGGAGAAGGCTAGAAGTGAAGCGTCCGTTGAGATATCCATATCGGCCTTATTTAACGAACTATTTAAATTATTAGACGTTAGTATTTAGATTGTAGATTATAGATCATAATTGTCACAGGGCTAGATCACATGCCCTGTGCTAGGCTATGTCACGTGCCTTGAGCTGTGCTATGGCACTGGTGCCGGCCCGGGCATTGAGGCTCTGTGCGACCTACTCTACCGGGTCGCACAACCCTACTCATAAGCCCAGGCTGGCGCACACTCTCCTCTTACTTCCTTCGTACAACAACGAATATCGTAGCTTACCCATAACAGTGCCCTTGCCCCATAATAGTTTGTTGTACCTTCTATCGCGCTGCGCGCGCACAACAGCCCTTGCAGAACTAAAGAACCATAAGCGGCTTCGACAGCTATTGTAGCTAACGAACAAACTCAACATTGATAACTATAACCACCGGCTAAGGCTATTTCAATTATCTAGAAAGCGACAACGACTCTAAGTCAATTATTAACAACTACGCTAATACTGAAATTAAATCTCTAATTACCAATACCCATTACTCCCTCTTAAGTGAGGTACCTCCTATCGTCGATTAACCAACGGCGTTCAATTACAATATAGCTAACAACTAACCTATTCCTACTAAATAAAGTTCGTAAACTCCCCCCCCCAACTATCTACTAGGTTTTAACTTCTATGGCGTGGACTTTATATTCCTAGGAATAAGAATCCTACCCTATACTGACCCCGAAGGAAGGATTACTAATAATAAGATAGCGGTATTAGCGTTGCACCTTTATAGCGATAATAACGACCACAATATCGCTTAGGCTTACCACTATAATAGATTCCGAATTAGTAAGCTAATTAATATATATCCTATTATTTTCTATTAGTATACTTCCAATATTACTCCCCTCCTAATATTCAACGCTATTATTAATACTATTGTAGAAGCTTTCAATTCGACCCGGGCTAATTATTACTAAGAGATATTTAAAAAAGAAGTTAACGAACGAGTTTATATCTAAACTTAGAAGGCCCTCCAAAATAACGTTATTTATTAGAGACATTAGGATTAAGAGATAGTTCAACGAATTTAAAACTAAGGAAATTCTCTATACTAACTACGATCTTGAAATAATAAAGGTTCTTAATAAGAACGCTATCCTCAAGGCTTAAATACGTTCGTTGTAAAACAAAATCATTACTTTCAAAACGGTCAATAACGGCCTTAATACTATAATTAAAGATTTAAATTCTACCAACTCTAGCGGTTCGGGCAACGGCGGAGGCTTCGGCGGCGTTCCTACTAATAGCTCTACTAATAGCCCCGGCTATATTAAGCCTACTAATAGTATAAGGCGTTATATATCTACCAACCCTAATATTTTTAATATATTAGGATTAATTACTAAGGACTATAATATAATATATATAATTTAGCGTACTAAAATCCGCCTATACTAGGTATATAATAAATAGTATTTTCCCAACGAATGCGACAAATTAATATATATTTTCATTTATTTAGGTAAAACCCTTATATTCATTATCGAACTAAATATATAAATAATCCTCGCTGACGAATACCCTAATCTATAGAAATAGAAGATAGCCGAAGAGCTTATTAAATACTTCGATAATTAGTCCAATATTATAAAAATAAAAGTCAAAACTAAATATACCTTATAGAAACTCCAAATAAAATCTTTATTTTCAAACTTCGCTAATAAGTTCGTACTCAATATAGACCGCTACAATATAAGTAACACTATATATATATTTATACTCTACTAAAAAGTTACCGATTAATTCTATACCTCAATTACCTATTAATTTAATGTTCCTAATAATAAACATTTCTAAGAATGGTTCGAATTATTTAGTAAATTTACTAAATATTAAAAAGAGGAGGCTTTCTAAAAGAAGCTCTCTAACTTGATTGCCTCCAATAGTAATAATTCTAATAATAATAGGAGTAGTAGCTTTAAAAATAAGACTATCTCCCAAGGCGGTAACCTTATAAATATAAATAATTTCGAAGTTATTAATAAACGCCTAATTCCCCAAACTTTATAAGAAAAACGCTAGGAATTAAGTAAATACTAAAAGTATAATAGGGTTAGCTATAATTGGAAGAAGTACTAGAACCTAATTAATATTGGAGATAGTAAAGGAGGAATTGAGGGTACAAGAATTAACCCTATCCTAGAGGCGGTTAAAAAAAAGAAAACCGGCTAGAATATTATTATTAGTCTTATTCCCTATGCTATAACTATAGCGCCTTATTAGCATAGGGTCCATCTCCAGTTCTCTAGAGGGGAAAACCGTGCGGCGTTAAGCGCCGCCGAATAAAAACCTCCAGCTTTATTTCGGCTATAGTTCTCCACGCCGCTCCTACTTTATTTACAGTTATAACGGTTCTTACCTACCACTATAGCGAACTAATTTCATTTCTTCTATTATTATATTATCCTAATACTAAAATAATAAGGATAATAGGAATAGAATTAAATTTAGTATACTACTTCCTTCGCTACCTCTCTATTTTACCCCCTACCGCTCTTTCCTCTACCCTCTCCCTACTTCCCTATCCTATCTTTCTATTTACTACCCTACTTTTCTACTTCCTTACTCTATTTATAATTATTTCTACCCTATTATTTACTCCTTTACCCTATAATTCTACCTCTATTTATAATAGTATAAGGACCCTTTCCCTTTATTTATATAATCCCCTATATAGCGCCCCTTCCTAATCTTCTTTATCCTTCTTCCTTATTATAACTTTTAATAAAATAATTTCCTCTAACCGTTATTACCCTAGCCCAATCGATTTAACCTTTAATATAGAGGGTCCCTCCCTTAATCCATCCCTAGGCTCTATATTCCTTATAATCCTACTTTTGGAATTTATATTTCTTATTCGTAACTTTTGTAACTTCCTTAATAATCGTCCCCCTTAGAACTAATATAATTTCCTTCTTCTTCTTCTTTAATCTTTATATTGATTTAATTAATATCATTTATAAAATTCCTTACTTTTACTATATTCTAAATTTCGCTTTTATTTTATATTTTAATAATAAGTTTAACTCCTCCAATACCTTCCGCAAGGTTATCGCTAAAAAGATTTGCCTTCCTTTAGCGATTAATAAATCCCTTATTCTCTATTTTTCTTCCCTTTATTATTTTTTAACTTTTATATTCCTAATTAATAATACCCAAAGTACTACTTATACCTATACCTATAAAATATATATACTAAACGTCCCTATTAGCCTTTACAACGCCTATAACGCTATATAGTTAATAACTATTATTATAGTATTATATAATTAAAATAAGTATAATTCTTATTTTAATACCTTTATTCGTATTATTAATAATTTTATTAATTATATATATATATATATTTAAAACGGAACAACCTATTTATTAACTACAAGTATCTTCCCTACGCTATAAACTATAATATTATCAAATTTTAATAGAAGGGTTACTATAAGCTAATTGTAAGGGATATTTATTATAATTGTATCCCTTCCCTTCCCGGCAGTAGTACTATAAACCCAATTCGGATTATATTTAATTCTAGTAATAGCGCTATTACTTTTATATATATTATATCCGACGGTAGCGGTTTTACTACTCTTACTCGTATAATGTCTAATTCTAATAGTAATAATTCCGTTCTTAATAGCCCTATAACTATCAATACTCCCGGCCGCCCCCTTATAAATAATAATCAAGTCTAATAGTACTATAAGGTTACTACGAACTAAATTCGTATAATGAAATCATTCGATTAATTTCTTAAGCGTAATTAGGCGCATCTTAAATAGTACTTTTCGGTTTTTACTATAGCCTTAGTTTAAATAGTTCCCTTAATTAGTATAATTATCTCCTCCCTATTCCTATTTCTTTATTCTAATATCATTAATATTTTACTTTCCTCCTAAGAGTACTTTATAATTTCTTTATACTACTCTTCTTCTAATTCGACTATTAAATAGTACTCTTTTAACCTCCCTAACCTTAATATTTTTAATAAGATTCTTTTAGCTTTAATTCTATTATTTAGGAATTCCTAAAATTCCTCTTTTATTAGTAGTTAGGCTTCCGGGTTCGTTTAGAAGATAGTATCTATACTAAAATAATTTAGGATAGTATATACGAAGCTCTCCTTTTCGAATTTATAAGTATAGATAGGGGTTAAAACGTTGAATACTTTCCTCTAATAGAGGAAGGTCTAGAGGCTAATAACTTCCGTCCTAATTTAAATAAGGAGGGAATTTTGTACTTTAATTAATAAGTACAACTCTTCTTCGTTTTTTCCTAGTTTTCAATGTCTTCCTTTCTTCTTTTTTGTATTAATTATATATTGCTAAATAGCTTTTCTACTAAATTTGGGGGTAAGGTTAATAATAGTAAATTTGTATTATCGCTCTAATTTCGTTACTATTACCGCTAGGTAGTAATTGTAGCGTAATACCTATTCCTAATTCGTTATATCTTCTAAGTACTCCTCCCAGTTGGCGGCTATTAGCTTTAGGATTTATAATAGTAGTAGTTAGGTTCCTAATTCCGGGGGGGGGGGGGGGGACTAATTAATATTATTAGTAGCTTTTCTGTTAGCGCTTATATTTCAGCCTACCGAGCCTTAGCTGCGCTGCTTTCTAGTTTATTGGCAGGTAGCCGACTTTTAGGCTATTGTACTTAGACGTAGCTAGAAATTTAGGTTACTATCCCCCGGACGAACTAGGCTTAGTCCGTCCGGGCGAGCCTTTCTTTAAAGGCCCAGACCCTTTTATTAAGGTAGAGGTCGAACGGCGGATAAAACGTTTCCGTCTTTAGGTTCCGTACCGGCGTAGCTTTATACGCCCCGGCGACAACTCTCAAATACTTAGTCTAGTATTTCGCCAACCCAATTACTATCCCTCGTAGTTTTCCGTAAACTTCGGTTGGCTGGTGGAATGACCGGCTAGAATAGTTATAGTAATAATAATATTAATCTAAATGTAGCCGATACTAGTAATGATAATAATGCTACTAATATTAATAAAACTAATTAGGTGGGAAATACCGAACCTCTGTACTAAATTATAAATGGAGGCTATTATTATAAAAAGATAGGAAAGAAAGTAGGAATAATTCAAAAACGGAGGGATACCCAATTTCAAATAGGGAGTTGTATTAGGACTAAGGGAATGGAGTGATAGAATTATTATTTATTAATTTAATAATAATTGAATTAGAGAAGTCCATCCTACTTTTAAATTACCTTTTTTATAGTAAATGCAAAGTACAATACCCCGTCCTAATTAATAGCGGTCATACAAGTAAAAGCTTTATTAATACTAAATTTATTAAAAGGAATTAAATACTTACAATAAAGTTTAATTACCCTAAACTACTATAGTTAGCCAAAAGTAATATTAATACTCATATTACCGACTTTATGAAGGTTACTATATAAATTGGGCTATATAAAGAGGAAATCGAATTGTTCGTTTTTATTTTATCCCTTGAGAACCCTATTATTCTAAGCCTTCTATAGCTCCAATAATACAACCCATTTATAAACTAAGAGAAAGGGGAATTTAAATTCAATTATGAATATAGAGGTATATATATACCCGTCGCTACGCCGGACTTCTAAATACAAGCCCCTAAAACCTTAAGGGAGGTTACGGTCGGAAGTATAAAAGAGTAAGCTAATGAAGCGGTCGAGGGGGAGCAAGCTAGTGAGGCGGTTGAGGAGGAGTAAGCTAGAAAGGCGGTCGAAGTGGAGTAAGCTAATGAGGTAGTTAAGGTAGAGTAAGCTAACGAGGCGGCCGAGGAGGAGCAAGCTAGTAAGGCGGCCGAGGAGGAGTAAACTAGTGAGGCGGCCGAAGAGGAGCTAGCTACTAAAACCGAATAATAATAAGAATTCCCAGCCCGCAGAGCCCTTAAATGTAGGAAGGCTAGACTATTATAAAGAATTGCTAAAGTCTATAGTATAAATCCTAAGCAACTTTAGTCTACTTAATTACTTATAAATAGCTAAAGGATAATAATCCCCAATATACCGCTACAAACTTTAATTAAATTAATTCTATATAGGACTATTAGTAATAAGCGAATTCGGGCTTTAAACCCCAAAAGGAAACCGTTAATACTACTATTCGTAAGACCTATAAACGTTGATAAAAGTCCTATTAACCCTAACGATATTATAGTACTTAATACCGCTAATTTCAATTTTACAATTAGAATAAAGAACTTCGAAGTTATATTAATAATTAGGGGGGAGATTAACGAAGTACTAAGGAAATTGGAAATAGAAATGATAAGCGAAGGGATAAAATTAAAAATGAAGGTTATAGAGAAGATGTATAACGATATTTATATAAGTAATAATGTAGAGTATAAGGCTTAAATTTTGGACTATTTCTTAAAAGTCCTCTAAAGCGACGTAGGAGAAATTATAGTAAGAATTATAGAGGAAAGTATTAAGAAATTCTATAAAAAAAGAGAATAAACCCCTAATTACCAAATAAGAAATTAAAATAAAAATATTAACCTACTATTATAGATATTAGAATATAGTAAACCCTAAGGAAGCAAAAGTTATTCTGTAATACCGCTCCTACAATTATAAAATTAAATCGATTCCTAACGCTGAATTACCTAACGCTTAAGTATAGCTATTTTCCCCTATAAAATTAAACGTTATTAAAAAATAGTTAAATAATAATATTAAATAAAGTTTTATCCGGCTATTCTAATTACTAGCAGCCTTCCTAGTACTATTAATGGAGAAATTAGGTAGGGGAGTATAAATCTACATCAATTATTAAAGTGTTAATAATACAACCTTAAAGATATACTATCCCCTTCCCTTAATTAAAGAAATATTGAATATAATTTATAAGGTTAAAATATTTATTAAATTAAATGTTATTACGGTATTTAATTAGATAAAGGTCTATAAGGGCTATAAGTAGTTTATAATATTTATTATTAGATTTAAATTCTACGAATTACTAATATATTTATTCGGCTTATAGGGCGCCCTAGTAACCTTCTAGAATTTTATTAATAATATCTTCTATAACGCCTTAAACAAATTCGCTATAGTTTATTTAAATAATATATTAATTTATTCGGATAACGAAGAGGATTATATTAAATATATATCGAACGTCCTTAATTGCCTTAAATATTCGGGCCCACAAGTCGATATTAATAAATATAAATTCTATATTACTAAAACGAAATACTTCGGCTTAATTATTATATTAGGGGGTATTAAAATAAATATAAATAAGGTTAAACTAGTAATATTATAGAAGGTACTAGAGTTTAAGAAGTCGTTATAATCCTTTTTAAGCTTTACTAATTTTTATTAATAATTTATTAAAGACTTCTCTAATATAGTTAAACTATTATATAAATTAATAAAGAAGATAATCGTTTGGTACTAGTGTATTAAGTATTAGAGAGCCTTTAAAGATTTGAAAGTGATATTCACTACTATACTAGTCTTGAAAATTTACAATTAAACGAAGAAAATAGTAATTAAAATAGACGCCTTTAATTAAACGTGGGGCGGCACCCTCTCGCAATAGGGAGATAATAGCATCCTCTACCTAATAATTTACTTCTTAACTAAACATATAATAGTAAAATATAATTATAATATCTATAATAAGGAATTGCTCGCTATTATAAAAGTATTAGAAAAATAGACGCTGGAATTAGAAGGAGCGTAGGAGTAAATCGAAATTATTACCAACTATAAGAACCTTAAAATATTTGCCACTACAAAACAACTAACGCTAAAATATATACACTAATTAGAATTCCTCAGTTACTTTAATTTCCGGATTACATATAAAAGAGGCCTAGAGAATGTAAGACCCGATACCTTAAGTAGGAAACTAGAAGAAAAATTATAAGATATTAACGACGAAAGGTTAGTAATTAGGAAGAAACCCCTTATTAACCTAAATTATTTCAATTTAACCTTTTTAAAAAATAGGGAGAATAAATTAAATATAGTTTATTTATACCTAAGTACTATAGAGGACGTTTATTAAGGATACAAGAACCTAAATTTAAACCTCTAGGAGTTTAACCTTTATAGATTAAACGTGATTAAATTAATAAATAATCTTATTAATAATAATTATACAAAATTAAACCTTATATAAAAATTAATTTTATATTTATAGAAAGATAACTAATAGGGTTAGACCCTAGAAGTAAAAAAGTATTTTAAGATTATATTTGTAGAATATTCAATAAAATTCAGCTGGGTATATTAGAAAAAAGATACTAAAGAATAGGTATTAATCGACCCTAATAATAAAGAAACCTAATTATAGCTTATCTACAAAATATATATAACGAAGCTAGGAGGATACTCCGGCTATAAAAGAACTTACAAAATATTTAATACGTTCTACTATTCACTAAAGATATATTAATCTATTAAAGAGTTCTATAAAGTTTGCCTAACTTACGTAAACATAAAATCTTTAAGATACTCGCCCACCGGCTATTTCAAGCCTTTCCCCGTCCTATTCAAAATATAGTTATAAATTTCTATTAATTATATAATACCTATAATACCTTATATTAAAAGAAGACGAATTTACTGCTATATGGCCGTTGTAGTCGATTACCTAATAAAAATAAAGTACTATATTCCTATAGAGACCTTAAAAATAAATAAACTAATTAAGAAATTTATTAAAAGGATATATAGCATTTATAGACTACCTAACGAAATTATATTAGATAGAGGCTTACAATTCATCTCAATATTTTAAAGAACCTTATATAAAAGATTAGGTATTATACTAAAATTATTATTGACCTTCTACTTTTAGACTTATAAATAAGCCGAAAGAATTAATACCGAAATAGAATAGTATTTAAAACTATATATAAACTAAGCCTAAAATGATTAAGTCGATTAGTTGCTTTTAGTAGAGTTCGCCTATAATAATACGGCCTTAGAGACTATAGGCGTTAGCCTATTCTATATAAATTATACCTTCTACCCCCGGATAGGTATAGAATTAGCTAAACCCTATCCCTCTAATTTAATAGAAGTATAAAAGAAAGAGTTTTTTCAAAGCCTTAAAAGTAGCTAACCGCTTCCAAACTATTTTAGAAGGCGTTATTACTCTATTAAGGTAAGTATAAGACTAACATAAGGCCTAAACTAGTAAACGCCGTATAAATACCCCTAAATATAGAATAAATAATAAAATTCTATTTAATACGAAGAACCTCACTACCGGACAATTATAAATAAAATTAATACCTAAATTCGGAAGCCCCTTTACGGTACTAGAATATAACTCCTACCGTATTAAACTCTAGCTCCCTAGGAATATAAAAGTCAACCTAATTTTCTATATATCGATAATAAAACTTGAGGAGATAGTAGGGCTCCCTAGGCAAAAAGATATTAAATAGGATATTTTAACCAACTAAGAAAGGTCTATAATAAGAGCCAATAATCATAAAGATAATAAATAGTAGGAATAGGAATTTAAAGAGATTGTAGGTTATAATAAAGCAAATAACGGCCGTTAAATATACCAAATTAAATAAAAAAATATTAACGAATTAATATAATAGTCCGCTAAGGATTTAAAAGGATATAATAATACTATTTGGAAGTATCACAACTCTCACTTAAATATACTGTTACTATTAATTTAAATAAAATAGAAATATACTAAAAGTAAATTAAAGAAAAGGTTATTATTATCCTTATTTCTAAGTTTATTAACCTTTATATTACTAACGCTTAATATTAAACCTAATTCAAATTTATATTAGCCGTTTTAATAGAATATTCGGGTAGCCTAGTAGAAGGGATAAATTTAATTAAGAAAGATAAAAAAGAAAAGGAATTTAATATAATTTATTCCGCATACTCTAATTAAATACTTTATAGTATACCCTTTTATAAAATAATTATTAATAGTACCGAGAGATAATATATTTTATAATAGTCTTACATCTCCTATTCCCCAAATCGGCTATATACGTAATTAATATTAAGTTTTAACAATAAGAAGGATTCAAGAGAGGTTAGTAATATAGTAATTGAGCGTTTAAAGAAGAAATAAAATATAAGCAAGGAGTTAAACGCGCGAGTTCTCTAAATTTATATTAATAGTAATTACGGGTATCTCTATAAATCACTATACTATAGGCGTCCCTATAGTACCCCAGGTGGGGTTAATAATGGTAAGAGCTGTTGAGGTCCTTTATATATATTAATTAAAGCGGTTTACGAGGTATAAATAGATTATTGAGGGTAATAATAGCTCTTACGGCGGAAGGGTTAAATTAGCAATATTTTAGCCAGTATTCTACCCCTAAATAAGAATTGAAATGCTAAGCAACCTCCCGTCTTAGTACGGACGCTAAGACTTTTTACCGCAATTTAATTAGACGTATCCTTAGAGGATTCGGGAGGGCCCACTTTAGATAAAACAATGTATTTCAAAATATTTTCATAGTAGGGAGCGTTTTAAAGGGGGGTAGTATTATCGGGCTAGATTATATACCTTGTACTAGGCTATGTTACGTACCTTAAGCTGTGCTATAGTACTAGTACCGGCCAGGGTATTGAGGCTCTGTGCGACCTACTCTACTGGGTTGTACAACCCTACTTATAAGCCTAGGCTAGCGCATACTCTCCTCTTACTTCCTTCGTACAATAACGAATATCGTAGCTTACCTATAACGGTGCCCTTGCCCCGTGATAATAATACGGGAGCCTCAATACTATAACCGTATTACTAGATTGTTCAGTTTGAGAATTTATGGATATAATATGGTTGTCTTAAAGATTAGTATTTACAGCGGTATGTTTAGAATATCAGAAATCCCCAAATTAGCAACTAAAACGGCCGGTATTATATATCAACTATCATTATATAAGGGAGGGTACGTGTAGGATTCGACAGGGTGCGGGGAGGCTTTCCCATTCCTTGAATCATATAAAGGCTATTACATACTAGGACGACCATTTTAGAAATTCTCTTAATAATAAGTTAGTCCGTTTATAATTACTGAACAAATTAGAAGTTTGGCTTACTAGTTGGATTTGCATCCCGAAATGGTTGGCATTTACCCTAATATTTTCATAGCTTACTTCAAATAGGCTATGTACGAGGAAGATCCGTTTGGCCGGACCCAACCTCCTTTTAGTTTAGTTACTAATAATTAAATCGGTTTAAATAATGAGGAGTATAAAATAAATATTATTTTAAATTACGCGGAGGATAAGAAAAACGGAAGATGTAAATATTTAGTAAAGAGAAAGCCTATATGCACCCACCCCAAACCTTCCTATACCCAATTTCACCCAATGTCAGCTGTTATGTAAATTATTGAGTTTTAGCGGTATTTCTGACCGTTGTACATGTGTTACAATATTTGAGTTAACCCCCTATGTGAATTACTATATAATTTAATTTAGGGTTAGTAATTGAACGCGATCAAGGGGGATTATAAACAGTAGAAATCAATTAATTTGAGCGAGATTATATACGTTAAGGGTATTGTACTGCAGCGTACGATAGCTAGCAGTGTAAAATGGGTGCAAATGACCGTGTGAAAAAGTATAAAAGAAATGACCAAGTTAGAGTCGAGGTTACTGGACGTTGCGTGTATTGAATAGACGAAATTTTGCGGGTAAAAACGAGGATTTCAATGTTAGGTGTCATCCAGCTGTCCTATCCACTTTTTTACGGTTTCTGGGTATGGGAAGGTTTGGGGTGGGTGCACGTAGGCTTTCTCTTAGTAAAATAGACTATTTATAGTTATGATTGCAATAAATATGTGCCTAAGAGGGAAATAGGGAATGTACGCGAATTAAATGTAGAATACTGGGAGCGTTTAAAAGGACTATAGAAGATTGAAGCTAGAAAAGGAAGGAAGGTCTACTTTGAATAAGACGAGCCGGAGAGTCCTATTTTGCGCGAAGCCTCCACTCATAGAAGGAATTTGAAACTGTAAAGGAAGTAAGGGTGTTTATATATATCTATTACTCAAACTACTAAAGATAGTAGTATTTCGTTTTAGCAACCGGGATTTAATACTAGAATAGTATCGCTAGTATTATTATATATCAAATTACCTAATTGGATAATGTACGTATCCGGTCCGTTGAGTCTTTTTAATTAAATATACCGCTCCCACGGGAACCTACTTATATATGTAGGTCCTATAGATTAAGTAAAGCTTGTATACTTTAAATTATTTAGCTATATACAAACTTCCTACTTGGAATTCTGCTTGAAGTATCATCCTATATATATTCAAATAAATATATATTACTATTATAACGTTTAAATACCCCCTCAATAGTATTAACTAGGTACCAGGTAATAGCGTATAATAGTACATTAAATAGAATAAGGTTTAAGCCTTTATTAATAAATTATATAAATTAGGAAGGTAGCAACGTTCGGTAGAACTAATTTATATGTCCGGATTTATAATACTATGGTTTGTTTACCTCCTTCTTCCCTCTCTATACTTGATAATACTTTGATTCGTAGCTTCTAGTTTTGTAAGCTATCTCTTATAGAAATACACTCTTCTAATCTTTATAAAAGGCATTTACTCCGCGGGCACCCGGCTCGTCTTATACGGGCACCCAACCTTATACGGGCACCCAAATTAACCATTTATTTCACGTAAAATAGCGCTTATATAGTAAATTCGATGGTGTTACATTTACTTTAAAAAAATGACAGTAATGTCCAATAACATAGTTTTGTATAGAGATTTCTATAGTATGTAATGTCTTGAATATAATGTAGTAAAATCTATAGCATTTATCTATATACTTCGACTAGCTACCTATACTACTGCTTCCTAATTACCTCTACCTACTTCGTCTTTTTGGGTGCTGGTAAGCCCAGTTGAGCTCTCTCTCTCTTGCGTTTAATTGCTTGCTTGATTAGGGAGCTCGATACTGGTACGGCTACCTTAATGGAGTCTAGTACCGGTTTTGACTCTAGTACTAGTATTAATACTAGTATTAGCTTTAGGGATAACTACTATTAATCTAGAGATGACTATAGCTCTAGCTCTAGCTTTGGCGCGGGCTTTAGCGTACGTTTTGGGGAGGGGGTTGGCTTTGGAGAGGGTAATAATTCTAATTATAAATCTAGCTCTAAAGAGGGACTAAAATTGATTATTAGAGAGAGTTCAAAGGGTGGGAGTTTAAGAGGTAGGAGGTCTAGAAATAGGAGTACTATTACCTCTAACTTTAACTCTAATTCTTATTTTATAGTATTTAGTATAGTTACTTGAATATAATTTAGTACTAGCTCTAGCTTTAAACTACTTTTAGATGCTATATCCGATTTAATATTATAGTTAAAAGTATTAAAATTAACCGGCTCTTGTATATATTCACGTTCGGCGGCCTTAGTAGAGTTGGGAGTTAGTTTATTAATATTATTACTCTCTTAATAAGATTTGTAGCGGCGTATATTCGGTTATAGACGAGGGAGGTTATTGAGGTTACTCTATTTAATATACTTAACCTTCTAGTTTCCTCTCTTACTCTTTAGAGTTTTTTACTTTATTTTTTACTTTGTAGGAAGGGTATGTTTGTTAAGGATAAATTTAGTAGAGTTCTTGGGGCGGCCTCTTTTCGTAGGTGTAACGCGGGGGTTTCGAAGTTGAAGGTAGAAATTTCGAGTATCCTATTGAATTAGATTAGTTAGTAATTATACTTGGATAAATAAATATTACTAGATTCAATGTATAAGTGGTTTTTTATAATACTAGTGTAGGTATATATAGGTAAATTTTAGTGCTTTCTTTATAATTACCCTATTAAAAATAATATAGCGGTATAGTAGTCTATATTGGGTAGTAAGATTATACTCTTTATTATAAGGTTCGAGAGTAGAGGTAAGTGGGTCTTTGCGTTAATTGGTTGGTATAAACTTTTTTGCTTCGCGGTATTTACGATTGATTAATTTGAGGGTAATATAATTGATTTATAGCGGTAGCTTTCCTAGATACATATAGTCGATATATTGTTGTTGCTAGTGGGTTTACTATTTTGTAATTTTTCTTTTAAGAGTTTAGTGTTAGTTAGTAGCTATTTCTATAATAGTTGTAACGAGCTTGTAGATATTGTTATTGCTATTGAGAAGGTAGCTTTTGATGTTAAGGTTGTTTAATTTAATTAGCGATGTGATTTTGATATTAAAGTTCTTATACTTCTTAATATAATAGTATACCTATTGATCCCTAATAAGAAGTTAATTCTTTTGAATATATTGAAGAATTAGTATTTAGCCTTTAAATTACTTTTTTAAGCTCTCCTAAATTACTTAGAGCTTTAATTTAATATTAGCGTATATTATTAATTTATATATAGTTATAATACTATAGGGGTCGTTAGTAATTTTAGTAATAGTTTGAGAGTTAAAACTAGAGTTAATAGATTATATAGATGAATAATTCCTTAATTAATCATATTAAAGAAAATTAGATTCACCTACTTATCTTTACCCTCTTTATCCTTAGAGTCCTCCTCTTCTTTAGAGTTATTATTATTATTACCTCTATCTTTCTGTTTCTTCCACTTCTTTTTAGCGTTAAAAAGAACGTTCTTGGTGATGTGAAATAGATAGAGTTGTTGTTGGGTATTAGGGAATACTCTACTTAGTATTTACTTTATCTCTTTATATTTATTTGTAATAATAATGGTTGGCGAGGGTAGATTGTAGCGTAATCCTAGTTCTTTAGTAGCTTTAATTAAGAAGTTAAAGGCCTCTTCTTTCTTATTATTAATAATATTAAAAACGTAATTAAATATAGAATTAATAAATAAGACACTCAAAATCTAATAAAAGGGATAATAAAATTGGTTAGTATTATATATATTATTAATTATTATAACTTCGGGGAATATTCTGGCTATTTCTATATAAGTTGGAAAGGTAAAGATAAGACCTAATAGCCGTTTATTACTGTTTGGATCTATCCTTTTAATATATTTAATATTATTATTATTAAAAAACTTAATTAATGCGCTAATAAGGGTATAGCTATTAAAATTACGGCGGCGTATATGTGCGTGTACGTTGTAAATATTCGTTCTTATATATATAGAGCCTAGAAAATCTTTTTGTACTATAGCGGTAATTTTTTGAATTTGTATAGTATTAAGCTTAAAAGTATTATTAATCTTTTTTAAAATTTGTAGTTTCATTTTACGGTGTTGAGGGTGCGTAGATGGGTGTTAGGATTGGCCGTAGTTATAAATTTAGAAGTCTAGGTTAGAATATAAGTGAAAGTATTAAAAACTATTGCCTTTAATATCCTTATTGGTAAGCGCTTTCTATTTACACCTATATTTGCGTAAGGCTATCTTTCGAGTAGTTACTATAAATTCCCGGGGTTTACTATAGCGGTTATAGATAATGTAATATTGTATATAGTTTTTAATAGTAGCTCTAAGTTTACTACGATTTTATATATAGTTAATTATAAAGTTATAGGGTTTAGCCTAATTATTAATAGAGTTATATAGAGTTTTAATTATAGCTGTAGGAGGTATAATACTAGAGGGTGGATTAATAATAATATTTCTATAATTAAAGAGCTTATCTTCGGATTCGTTATTGCTAAGGGGGTTGGTTGAAGGGTTATAGTCGCGATTATCGTTAGAGAAGCCTTCCTACTCCTCTTCGTCGTTAATTAGATTTGAGGTATTGCTACTACCGTTTTTAATGTGCGTGAGGTCGATAGGGATAGTCGGCGCTATTTTTGCGTAGTTTTGGGTCTTTAGAAGGGTTAGTAAATACTTCTAATAATTGATACGATTAATATCCACGTACGTACAGTCGGTTCTAGCCTGTTCTGGTGTTCACAGCTGGTCTAGTTGTAAAGAGGGAGCAAAATTACTAAGTCTAAGATTTGGGCATTGAGTGCTTGTGAATGGGGGGTCTACTGGTTGACTGGGCTGGGCACTGTTTGTATGGAAATGCAGTTGTATAGTTACTATCTAATGGTATTGAAGGGTTGAAAGAAAAAAATCTACACCTTAAACCCTAACCCGCAGGGTGCTTGTATAAGGCTGGGTGCCTGTGTAAGACGAGCCAGGTGCCCGCGGAGTGAATGCCTTATAAAAATAGAATTTATTCTTATATAAAAGATTTTATATATTAAAAGTATTTATATATGAATATTTAAATATTAGTTACGGTCTAAAATATGGATGTATAACTAGCTTAGTGGTATAAGACTTTTTGTTAGTTGTCTGAACAGTAATATAATATTTGAACTAACTATGTTAAACAACTTTCGAGCTCGGGTGACGCAGTGGTTAGCGTGTTGCTCTTATACTTGTGTTTTAGGATACTTGTTATGCAAAGGTCGCGGGTTCAAGTCCCGCCTCGAGCACTTTTTTTTAAATTTGTTATTAAATATTAATATACTCGAATTTGCTTTTACTCAATATTATTCTTTATAAAGTATTAATATAATATAAATCTTATATTATACGTTAATACTAATTTAATAATATATAATATTATTCTATATTTATAATATAATTTATATCCTAACTCTCTTTCTATACTAGTCTCTACTTATATAAGCTCAATACTATATAAAGACCTACTAGTATCCCTTTAATAGTACAAATTTATTACTTTGGTATCCTCTACTCCATACCTTTAGTTTCTAACAACTTGCTAGTACAACTAAAAAGAGCTAACTAGTATTAGGAATCTACGAGGTATACACGTAGGTAGGCTTTATAAAGAGTTTAAAATAATCAACAAAGAGGAAGAGGGAGGTTTGTGCTAGTAAGGCACAGAGCTTCTAGCTAAATACACGAAATGCGGTAGGTATCGAAAGTACTAGAAATGCCAAGGCCAGAAATGTGGCTCGTGCGGCGCCCGAGGGATATACCTAATGGCACGTAGTACATCTGGTGCTAAGACGGCTGCCGATAGCCGACCGACCAATATACCCAATCAGAAGGCGCGCTTAGCTTATACCTAAAGTTAGGTATTACCTTTAGGCGCTAGCCTCGTAATATTACTTCCTACCTCTCCCTTCGAAAAATAGCTAGAAATGTTATATATAAGAAGAAACTACTCTAGTAACCTCAGTACTCCCGAATACTCCTAATTTCTTACTGCCCGGGTTTTTACAATATAAAATAATTAAATAAATAATTAATAGCCGAATTATTCAAATATATTTTCCTAAGAAAATACTATTTATTATTTTAATACTTATTATTTATATATACGCTAGCGCTAGTACACCCCCGAATTGTATAGTAGCTACTACGCTGGGTACCTGAATTCTAAAAGCCCTAAGTACCCTACAACGTTTAGTTCTATTCATTTATAAGAACTACTACCCTACTAACCTTATTATAGGACCTATATACTACCGGTCTTCTCTAGTAATTATAGTAGTACTTAATATATATATTTTTAGTAAAATTCGCTACTATTAATGTATAAATAAGGTACGCGTAGCCTTTTTAGGTACTTCTAGAAATTATTAATTTTATTCTAGAGTCTACTCTTCGGGTTTTACTAGGTTAATATCTATATTTCCTTAGTATTTATAATCATAATTATTAATTTTATTATCTTCCTCTAAGCCCCTAACTAACTTTGGAGCGACTTGGATATACCGGATTTAGACCTTCTATTTACAATCTTTAGCCTAATAAGAAGGCGAACTATAAATTATATAAGTACTTTTCTTCTTCTACTTCTTTTATTAGAAGTCGCGGAGGTTGCGAGCAAGGAACGCAGGCTCCAGAAGTAAGGCCGCAGGGGATGCGGGGCCCGGGGACGCGCTAGGGGAGGGACCCTCTACGTTGGAGGTTAAGTCGATCGGGCTGGGGCAATAACGGCTGGAGGAAGCTATCTTATTGTAGTCTCTAAACAGACCCCATCTGCCTCCGTTCCCCCGCCCCACATAAAATGTGGGTCTCCTCGAACTTTCAGAAACGGGTGGGGTGGGGTGGTTTTGGAGGTTAGTGGGTCTGACTGAGACTATCTTATTGGAAGTTACAATAAGGAAGAAGGAGGAGGAGGATTAGGAAGGGGCGCTGCGTAGGGGATTATATAAATAAAGGAAGGGGGTCCTTATATTATTACAAATAAAGGTGGATCCGTAGGGTAATAGAGTAAATAATAGGGCGGAAGTATTTATAAACGGGATAAGGAGGCGGAAAAGTAAAGTAATAGACGGGAAAATAGGATAGGGAAGTGGGGAGAAAGCGTAGGAAGGAGCGGTAGGAAATAAAATAGAGAAGTAGCGAAGAAAGTGGTGTACTAGGTTTAGTTCTATTCCTATTGTCCTATATTATTTTAGTATTAGGATAATACAATAGTAGGAGAAACGAAATTAATTTGTTGTAGTAGTAGGTGAGAACTATTATAGCTATAAATAAAGTAGGAGTAGTGTAGAGAACTACGGCCGAAATAAAGTTAGGGGTTTTTATCCGGCGGCGTTTAACGCCGTACGGTTTTCCCCTCCAAAGAACTAGAGAAGGACCCCATGCTAATAAAGCGCTATAGTTATAGCATAGGGAATAAGACCTTTATTTTACTTCTTTTATTAAGCATCTAATGGCCTATTGGAATTAGAGCTCCCTAATATCCGAATTGTAGTAATATTTATTAGTTCCCTTTTATTAATATAGACGGCGGTATTAGAGTGCCCTATACTACTCCTCCTAAGAAAGTTATTACTATTTAAATATTGAAAGAAACTATAAAATTCCAGGTAGTTATTTAAAACTTCTAGCTATTTACAAAAGCGCCTAAACTACTCGTTATTTAAGGAGAATATTAACGAATTAATAATAACCTAGTTTAGCTATATATTAACTTTAGTTTGGTAGAAGACTTCATTAAAGCAGATAAGGAAGTAGGATATAGATTTCTGAGATTTTTATTATAAAGTTAAGATCTTAAAGCCAACGTTCTTATTTTAATTAACTTCTCTATAACTAATTTAGAACTTCTTAGAAAGCCCGGCTGGTATTTAATTAACCAGAAATTTTATAAAGAAAAATAGGGTCTAGTAAATAGCTAGTAAAAGGCTAGAGTAGAGGTCGTAGAATTAAGCTTCTGAATTACTAATAGTACGGCTATTGATGTAGAGCTTAACCTTAGTTGTGTAGATCCACAAATCTAATTCCTTTTCATTATCCGTATATTTATTGAAGTATGGTAGGACGGCCTTAGTATTAGAATTCTCCCCGGATAGGCTAGAGGCCTTTAAAGTAGTTAGTTTATTAATAAGGATTTAAATAGTTATAGTAAACTACTATTAGTGTTCTAAAATATTTTGAGCTTAGGGAATCGAAGCTATAGTAGCATAGTAAGGTAAAAAAAAGGTTAGCAGCTAAAGTACTCTTCGGGTAGTTAGAAGGACTGATGCGGCGAATATACTAGAGATTGCTGGAGATTTAGAGTATCAAAAAGAGGGTCGATTATAATATAAGGGATCTATAAGGTATATACGCAAGTAGGCCTTATAAAGAGCTTGAAATAATTGATAAAGAGGAAAGGGGAGGTTTGTGCTAGTAAGGTACAGAGCTTCTAACTAAATATACGAAATGCAGTGGGCATTGAAAGTGTTAGAAATGCTAAGGCTAGGAATGTGGCCCGTGCGGCGCCCGAGGGATATACCCAATGGCACGCAGTGCATTTGGTGCTAAGACGGCTGCCGATAGCCGACCGACCGATGCACCCAATCAGAAGGCGCGCCTGGCTTACACCCAAAGCCAGGCATTACCTCTGGGCGCCAGCCTCGTGACATCTAGCAATTCTATTAGCTAACCTTAAAAGTGTTTTCATATAAAAAACCCTGTACTTTATATGCTACTACAAAACCTAATAATTATTAGGTATCTATATGCCCCAAGATGTCAACCGCTGAGAAGTGGAGCTACCAATTGGCCGTTAGTCCCTGCTATACTAAAATAACACATTTGCACCGTTAAAGGGATATTTAACTCCAAGCGTATAATATGTTTCTTACAAAGGACAGGTTCAGCTATACTCACGGATTCCTTTCTTGAAATATGTATTGATCTATAAATATGAACAATTTTGTGTCCCTGCGCTACTTCTATTGCTGTTTGCTTTCACGTACAGTGTATAGGCACTAAAAGAGAAACTAAGGGAGAGATCAAGATGACATAGTGATATCCAGCACGTCCCTATCCTTAGAATGAGACGATCTTAGACTTTGCACATACCGCCTTTGCTAACGTTTGAATCGACCCGCTTGAAAGAAGCTCCAGCACCTGAAGATTCGCTTCAAAGTCACGAGTAATGAAGTTGCGGATCTCGATAGCAACCAAAGAATCAAGGGGATAGTGTGAGAGAGATCGTGTGATATCCATATCCTCCGCATCAAGCATTAACACAGATGAAATCTTCTCTACCAGTCCTTTGCAGACGACGTCTTCGGCCTCGATGAGTGATTTGGCATTCTTCAAAGTTGCACTGAACGACACAACCATGTTCAATGATGCATTTCTTGCAGCCTCATCCTCTGCTGCCATGCGCATGGTCTTGAATTTTGCATCATCGGTCCAGAACGGTCGCATTGTCGAGGTAATACGCATGCCGGTAATCGTATGATTGTTGCAGGCCAACGTGAGCTTTCCACTAATGGCGGCATGCAACAGGGCGAGGACTTCTGCCTCGCATATCGTATCGCTACCAAGATTCCGGGCTACCTCAGCAGCCTTTTCCGGGTCTTCAGCCAGATAGCCGGAGTCGGAAACAGCGGTGAGGTCAAGAGATGACGCGGGAAGACCAAGGGTAAGCCGGTACTGGACCAAAGAATTCAGAAAGCAGTTTGCGGCACTATATGCCGCTTGCCCACGGTTCCCCACGGCACTAGCTGCGGAAGAAATGGCCACGAAGAAATCAAGTGGCGAGGTCAACAATGCACGGTGAAAGTTCCAACCACCTTGAACTTTTCCCTTGATGACTTCGGTATAGTCAGTCCATGTCATTTTCTCGAAAAGAACGTCCTACAGAGAAATGTTAGCTGTGACCATAATCGGCTGAATGCCAAGCGAAGCGTTCACTGAACTTACGTGTAATACCATCGTGCCGAGCACAATACCCCTAATAGGAGGTAGCCCCTGTAGCCCAGTTCGAATGAGCTCGTCCACTTCAGTCTCGTTGACCACATTGCAGCGGCGGACATGAACGCTCACCCCCATCATAGAGAGGTCTTCGGCAAGTTCCTTGACCTTGCCGGTAACGGAAGCGCTTCTCGAGACAAGAACGATGTTTTGCGCCCCCTTTCCTGCCATCCATCGCGCAATACTCCTTCCGAGACCACCGGTGCCGCCAACCAAGATATATGTTGCATCGGAATGAAGGAGGTCCTTTAACCGACGTGATGGCGGGGCCTGTGACCTAGAGTCAGCACTGACGTGATAGAAAGGAGGTGCAGTGTGGCCCTGAAGGGCTTACCTTGACAAAATCAGACCCACTTAGAGCCACGACTGCCTTGCCCATAGTAGGAGAGCCGCTTTGTTGCATCTTCAATGCGCCCTCAATATCCGAAACCGGAAAGACAGATAGCGGGCTCGCCGACCGAACCTTTCCATATCTGAGAAGTCGGGCAACATCGGCAAACACGCGTTTGAGAGCCTTTGGCCGTTCGGCCAACAGAGCAAAGATGTCAACAGAAACAAAGCTAGCGTTTCTCTTGGCAGCGGATACTTCGGTTCGAGACTTTGAGGCAGAGTCTCGCTTGCCTATATCCACGAGCCGTCCAAACTTGCTGAGAGATTTCCAGGATTCCCGTAGGCCATCGCCAACCAGCGAGTTGAGGATAACATCTACCCCCTTGCCATATGTAGCACGGCGGATAGTAGGCCCAAAACTAGTGTCGCGACTGTACAAGACATGATCGGAAGGAAGACTGAACTCATTAATGAGCAGCTCCTTCTTCTCAGCGCTCCCAACCGTTGCGAAAATCTCAGCTCCAATCATCTGAGCGAGGCAAATGGCTGCTTGACCGACGGCCCCTGCTGCTTGGTGAATGAGAACTGTTTCTCCCTCAGCCAAGCGCCCGACATCAACCAGGCTGTAGTATGCAACGCAGTATCCAAGGGGCAGTGTGGCAGCTGCTTCAAAGGAGATGTGTCCTGGGACCTTGATTGCTAAGCTTGCAGTTGCCCTCGTTCGTGTCGCAAAAGCGCCTTGCGTGAGCGCTGCAACGCGATCGCCAACCTTGAAAGCGGAGATACTGCTCCCAACAGCGACGACAATCCCGCTTGCTTCAGCACCCGACATGGTGATGGGAATTTGGCCCTTTGCAGCCATGGCGTCCCGGAAACTCAAGCCGACAGCCTTGACCTCAATCTCAAGTTGATCAATTGCTAGTGGCACTTCCAGTGAGTGATCGTCGACGAAGTGAAGTGTATGTAAAGCACCGGGCGCAGATATCTCTAGCCTCAGAAGTCGGCCGTCGTCCCCAAAAGCGGTTGGCTCTAAGGCTCTTGGATTTGTCAAGGTTTGCACTTCTTGGTCAGTTTCTCTGTCATGGGTGATACGCGGAGTGAAAAGCGATCCTCCCCTCTCCATAAACTCCAGTTCACTCATCGACGAAGAAGCAGACCCAAAAGCCATGTTGAAGACGCAAAAAACCATCTCTGCGGCCTTGGCTTCCGAGAGGGGAGAGGCCGCATCTAGATCCAGTGTGGCAAACCGAAGTGCAGTTTCCGAACGGATGGACCTGCTCAGGCCGGTAACCATATATGCTTCCGGTTCGGTGCACTTGTCGTAGGCTCCCTTGACTACCCACAGAATGGCTTCAACCCCGGTCAAAAGCTTTTGTAAGCTAGAGAACTGCCATGGCGAAAGGGTGGCCAGGAGAGGACGATGCAGCTCATTTAGGAAGATGCAAGTCTTTCCTTTTGCATCAACTGTGTCAAGCTTACCGACTTCAGGTAATCTCCCCGTGGCTTGCTCAAGTGCGTTCGCCAACCTCAGAGCGACAAGCAACTGAAAGTTTGAATCCTCGTGAATGATCACAATTTGGGCACCGACAGGGAGCTGGTTTCTCACATGTTCAGGCTCCAAGATGTGTTCCCATTCAAGTTTGTAGCAGAGGTCACGGGGAGTGTTGTTTTTCTCTCGAGTATCATCGTTCAGCACAGGAGAGACTGTCAAGCCATTGATTGCAATTATGCTCTCCAGAGAACCCGCGGGGGCCGCAACCATGTGAACCTTGAACGGCCGATGAATGCCAGGATCGACCTCGCCCTTGCAAATGGCGCGCAGCGTATTTCCTGGCTCGCTTGCCAGTTGGGTTATTCTTCGAGATATGGTCACGTACTCGATCGCGGACGGTAGGTAAATCGTGTCAACTTGCCGGCGTCCGGCTCCAAGTACCGGCCAGTACATGCCAATGAGCGACTCGAGAAATGCGGGCTGTATCACGGCTTTGGTCAAATACCCACCCGGCATCTCTTTGGCGACATCTGGAGCAACAAGATCTCCTGTTGACTGTGTATCGCACACGTTGATATTGTCGAGACCTTGAAAGGTAGGCCCGTACACAACCCCAAGCTTGTTGAGGGTCTCGTACATATGCTGGGGATCGATCGAGGCCCATTGTGCGTTGTCGATGGTGGGGACGACAGAATGTAGGTGGTCTTCAAAGCCATCATCAGTCTGTGGGCCCTGTACCACATCATTTTCTGTAATTTTCACCGTCGCGATCAAACCGACGCAATGCTCTATCCAACCTTGACCAGAAGACCATGAGCAAACCCTGAATTCGTCCCACGTCTCGGATGAAACAAAGATACCCTCTTGGTGCGGACGGAGACTGATTGTAACCTCGATGTCGTTGTCTGGTATCGCTAGGGGCTTTTTTATGGCAATATCTCTCATCTGAAACCTATCGAATGAGCAGTGTTTGCTTCTCGCCCTCTGGGAGGCGGCCTCCACAGCCATCGCAAGAAATGCGGACATGGGATACATGATCAAGGATTGAATTTTGTGATGGCGCAGCCAGGGCAGGTCGTCCAGACGAACGATGTTGCGCCATGTGGGCTCTAAATCGCTCGAGTAGCTGGCCAAGGTACCGATAATGTCGCTCCTTGAACCAACCGCGTTCTTATGCACATCTGTCATACGAGATTCTTGCCAATACCTGATTGAATGGTTCCAGGGATACCGTGGTAAATCTGTCAGCAGCGTTGGTGGTTTGGTTGTCTTTGGAAAATTGACGGCACCAAGATCAAGGTTTGCCCCTCTGGTGAACAACTGTGCGGCAAGTTCCAGAGCGGTCTCGACGGCGTTTCGTTTTCTAACAAGAACAGAAGCATATGGAATTTTTGGTGCACTTCCACCGACCTCTTTGAGTATCTGCTTGACTGGTCCTTGAAGCACGGAATGGGGGCCGAGCTCGACAAGCATGTTGACCCCGTGCTTATGCTCGCCGACCGGCGCAAGCATGCTCTGCAGCGCCTCATTGAAACGTACAGGACAAGTCAAGTTGTCAACCCAGTAGTTAGGCTGCAAATCGGTACTGTCAACAGGATGGCCATACAGAGAAGAGTGAAACTGCACGTCAGTTCGAGCTGGCGGCTGAAGGTTGGCGATGGAAGCACGGTAATCCTTGGCGACCAAGTTCATGTGGTGGGAATGGTAAGCGACGTCGACGACCAGACGCCTGTTGAACAGCTGCCTCTTCTCGCAAATCCTCTCCAATTCGGCCAAGGCAGGTTCATCGCCGGAAATAGTTAAACTGGAAGGACTATTGTAGCAAGCAATTCGGACTTCCTTCGCTTGTAGTCCTTCGATAAGGGTTGTGAATTCCTTCTTGCTTCCTCCAACCGCCATCATGCGACCCTGAAGCTCAGGGTACTTCGTTTTGAGGATAGGAATCAGTCTACCTCGATGATAGGCAATTGCCATGGCAGATTCAAATTCAATGATGCCCGCAGCATATGCAGCAGCGATCTCACCACTCGAGTGGCCTGCAACAGCAGTTGGCCGCAGGCCCCAGCCTCGTAGCAAGTTAACAAGTGCTAGTTGTACTGCAGTACATGATGGTTGGCTAATGTGTGCCTCACTGATCCCGCTGGTTTTGGCATCTCTTCCGAGTTCCTCTGCCAGAGTATTGATTGAGTTAGTGATATCCTGCCATATATCTTTTTGGAACCTTGTGTTGGCGACCCATGCTTACCAACAAGTGACCATTCCGCCCCGAAAGCGATTAAACAGGCATCAGCCTGCAAAATACTCGCACTGAACGTTGGATACTGCTCGTACAATTCCCGACCCATGGCATACCATTGAGCACCCTGACCGGTAAAAATAAAACCAAGTCTAAGAGGCTCGATTTCTTTACCGGTTATCGCCTTTTCTCCATTGATAGCTTCGATTAACTCAAATGAGTTGATAGCGGGAATGGCAGCTCTCCATTGCAGGAGGGACCGCCGCTGCCCAAGCGTGTAAGCAAGGTTGCTGGTTAGATCTACTTGGAAGATCTCGGGCCTCTGCTCAAGGTAGACCACGATATTCTTCATCTGTTGCGAAAGGGCGGCCTTGTCATGAGCCGTGACGACGTAAAGCTTGCGGCCCAGCCCTGACTTATCCGAAGCCATAAGGGTGTCATCATGGGAGGACCCCGAAGTTCTGGAACGCAGGAATGGTGCGGCTGTCAGTACAACATGGCCATTTGTGCCACCAAAACCAAAATTATTGACACTGATGTACTTTTTGCCGCGCGGCCACGGCCTCTGGGTCACCGGGACCTCTAAATTCCATTCTTTCCAGGGGATCCTCGGGTTTGGCTGCTTAAAATCATGGTTTGGAAGGATGAAGCCCCGCTCAAGCATAAGGGCTGCTTTAATGACACCGGCAATACCTGGAGACGGAGAAGCAGGAACAAATCAGTATCGAATACGGCAGCCAATGTTTAAGTGTAGCGTAGTAATGACATACCGGAGGCCCCTTCCAGATGGCCAATGTTGGATTTCACAGAGCCGATCCATAGGGGGTTGCGTGGGCTTCTCTCTTGACCTAAAACATTGTGAATGGCAGTGGCTTCGATGGGATCACCAACCCTAGTGCCAGTTCCATGGGCCTCGACGAAGCCGCACAAATTCGGGTCGAGGCCAGCCCTGCCATATACTTTGCGTATGAGGTCCTCTTCAGATCGATAATGGGGGGTCAGTTTCTCATCCAAGTCAGATCAATTATCGTGGCTCTGGGTGCTGACTGACCTTGCGCTGGCCCATGTGGCACAGTGATGCCGGGCGTCTTGCCATCTTGGTTGAGACCAGTTGCGGCAATGACTGCCCTGATGGGATCCTTGTCCTTTATGGCTTGGTCCAGTGGCTTCAGGACAATCATGCCACAGCCCTCTCCACGGCCAAACCCCGTGCCGCGATTGTCAAAAGAAAATGAACGGCCGGCATCCGAGAGCAGTCTGTGACCGTGATGGTCAGAACATTGGAACGATCAGGTGCAACCGATCAGGCGACGCTACGATAGCAGAGGAAGCCTTGCTGGTGGTATTAGACTCACCTGCAAGTCGAAAAGGAGATCCAGAACTCGGGAAGCATGTTGAGGTGACAGCCGCCGACCAAAGCGGCGCTAGATTCACCGGTTCGCAAGCTCTGGCAAGCCAGGTGTATGGCTACCATGCTAGAGGAGCATGCTGTATCGGCCGTGAAACTGGGGCCTCGTAGGTCGAAGAAGTGGGATATGCGGTTGGACTGCATGGCATATGCACAACCTTTTCAAGCCAATGTACAAAGCAGAGTGTCAGCCTTGCAAGGTCGTTGACGTCGCTACCATGTGTATTTTCGATGGAGGGAACTAAAGAGACTTACCGGTCGCCTGGTGCATAGGTATGGTATCTGGGTCTCTGAAGAGATGAGATTCGTACTCGGGAAAAGAACCGCCGACAAAAACGCCAACGTCCTTTCCGGCAATGGTATGCTTTGGTATGCCAGCATTTTCGAGGGCTTCAAAGGTGCATTCGAGAAGAAGACGCTGCTGGGGATCCATGGAAATGGCCTCCTTTTCAGTCAAACCAAAAAATGGAGCATCAAAGGCAGCCAGGTCGACATTCAAGAAGTTGCCGCCGACGGGATTCAGAGTGCCGCCTTTGCCCTGGTTGGGATGATGGAAGCGGGCACTGTTGAATCTCTGCTTGGGAGTTTCGGACCAGCCAGACCGGGCCCTAGTGCAGAGCTCCCAGAATTCGGCCGGAGTAGAGACATTGCCAGGCATCCGACAGGCCATCCCAACAATGGCTATGGGCATATCTCGAACATGGCCCGGGGGAGGGAGAGGGGAA
Organism: Neurospora crassa OR74A; assembly: GCF_000182925.2. Classification (NCBI taxonomy): domain Eukaryota; kingdom Fungi; phylum Ascomycota; class Sordariomycetes; order Sordariales; family Sordariaceae; genus Neurospora; species Neurospora crassa. The sequence continues at coordinate 3,087,595 of NC_026506.1, forward strand.
CTCAAGCCGATCCCAGGTTCGGCAGTCCAGCTGCCATGGTCATTCCCTACGGCTGCCGAGAGGGCGTTTTCGCCATGATCATGGCCCTTGTTGCTGATGATGTTATGGCTGTCACCATTACGCACGTGAAAGTAACTGTTCCAGCTGTCGCCAGAAGGACTGGCGGTTGAGCTATCCGGCGTCACAGCAATGGGCGCCATTGGAGGTCAAGGAAGTCGGATTGGCTTGTTTCTTTGTCAGGAGTTTCGGTTGTCTGAGGAGGGCAGAAGCTTGTCTGTTGAAATGTGCTTACAGGAGGGCAATACGATGGCCAGAAGTGAGCAAGACAACAGAGCGGATGAGTTGGACTCTTATCTGACGGCAGCTGGAGAGACTGCAGCATACAGGATCAACGTGGACGGCAAGGCCGCGGGTGGTGCGAACTTGGTTCGGCACCGCAGGCCCGATGTGGCAGGAAGTCAATATGCGAGACTAGACTAATTCCCCGGTGACCCTCCTGGGGAGAAGGACGGAGGCTGTCGACCGAGTCCCAAACCTGAAGTCTCCGGAGAAGCAGGCTGCTGCGGGGGGAGCTGCGATAGGACGGCCATGGGCGAAGGGAGCTTTGAACAGGCCAGGATGGGTGCCAGGGAGACGAAAGCCGATCCAGCTTGCGGTTCACTTGATCTAGGTCAAAGTGCATTTGCATCTCCATCCCACATCGTCCAGACTCCAGCGCCGGCAAGATGACATCCCCAGGCCTGTGTGTGGCGGCTAATCTCGCAGTGTGCCGTCCGTGTGAGAGTGTGTGGAACGACAGATCATCACAGGCAAGGTAGTCAAGGTGATTTGTCTGGCGAGAGGTTGGATCGATGAGGCCGGCAGGGTAGGCAGCGGAGGGACGGTGGGTGGAGTAACATGGCATCTTGAAGGGCGGCAGCAAATTGGCATGCCACAGCAATCCATAATATCAGATCAATGCGACTTTTTTTTTTTCCAAATTTTTTTTTTTTTTTTTTTCCCTCACTCTCGATTTCCTGCGCCCGAGGAAGGCAATATGCGAACTGTGGTACAGTAAGTACACTTAATTAGTAGACCGGGTGAAGTCACATTACTACTTACCAGGCGCGGCTTAAAGGACGAATGGAAGGTGAGGTGGTGTTCACAGCCTCTATGGGAAGGAACAAGCCATGGTCGATGTCCGGGTGCTGGATGTTGACAGACACGGAAGTGACGAGTGAGTGAAGATAGTTAGGTACTTACCTAGTTAGTTGTCTTTGCCCGGGCAGGATGACTGAGTGGAAGCGGAAGGCATCGATGTCGTCGGGTTGATGAAGCCTCTTATCGATAATAATGTTTGCCGCGCCCTATGATTGGTGGCTTGATCGGTCGATAGCAGGTACTTGTCACGGCATTAATTGGGTCCACGGTACCTGAAACGAAAAGCAGACACGGCACTTGCCGCGCATAGGTGCTAAGAGTCAGGCTCAAGTCAAGGTAGTCGATACCTCTGATCGATCTTGTCTCGGTACTGACCCGCTAGTGGGTACAGCCCAGCTCTCCCCCATTCCCACCCCCCCTCCCCCCCCCCCCCGGCGCGCTCTGAGCAATAATCAACCAAACCTCAACCAACTCAAGTTATCACTAACATAGTTTCTATCCATCCAACCAACAAGACCTCATCACCTTCTGTTGAACAATCATCTATCTATCTGCAGCTCTCGCCAAAAAGCTTTCCCTCCGCCCCCCCCCCTAATGAAGTTTCATCAAGCTCAATCAATCGCCCAAGGCAACCCCCAACCTAAGGGCAAGTTTTCACCCGATGCCCGATAATAACATCCTAATTAACCACGGCATATCACAACATCCTTCCAGCCGTTCACCCACATCGCGGCGATGCGGCTTTCATGTCCCCACCAGCTCTAGAATCTGGAAACCCTAGTCGGTCAAAAGGTCAAGGCCATCGGAACTTGCTGCCGGATATTTCCTGGGTGCTCAACCACAACGGCCATCTATCATACTTCCTCTACTATGGTGCCTAGCTGGGGATGCCCGTGAGATCATACATGAGGACGGGACATACTCTGACCACGTAGATACATGTCATATTGTCCTGGTTCCTATCATATGTACACGTCTTGGTCCAGACCGAGACCCAGGTAGTGTGGTCCATCTGATGCCCCCTCACCTTGCCGCCTTTCCCCTCTCCATCCCAGGGCCTTTTATAGTCTTTGGATCTGCATGATTGATTTCTATGGTCATTGCGACGAGAAGAAAGCCACATACTTGTCGCAATGCGGTTTCTCTGTCTTCCGGGAGCCTATGGCAGCTCCGATGTAAGTACAAGGCACGCTTTCTTTGATGGACCGCCTTGCTGACCGGACATAACCCATGCCAGAAGTTCCAGGTTCAGCTAGGTAAGAAGGGCGCCAGATAGAGAGAAGCCTTCTATACAAGGATATCCAGTCTAACAACACCTCAACCTAGCACCTATCGTCAAGGAGTTGACTGAAGATGGAACGGCTACCTTCCACTTCATCCACGGCCCCTGCAAAGCCGTGCCGCCCGAGGGCTTCGAGGCGTACTTTGGAAAGCCGCCCTATTACCGCTTTATCGAGCCCGACCGGGATGTGGAAAAGACCCAAGACGATGACGTCCTGGCCAGGATCAGGGACTTTCCCAACTGTGAGAGTCCCGAGGACACCATGCGAGAGCTGATGAGCGAGGGCGTCGCCACCTCGCATCGCAGTACCGACAATGCACTCAAATATCTGATCAGAATCATGGACGAGCGCGGCCCATTTGATGCCATCATTGGCTATTCGGAAGGCGCCGCTGTTGCTGCCACGCTTCTGCTTCACGAGCAGAGGCGCTTCAAGAAGAAGGGTATCAAGCCCATGGTCAAGTACGCCATCTTTTTCGCTGGCTGGCCCCCGGTCGACCCTGACACCCACCAAATGATTCTGAGCGACGAGTCCGACGTTGTGATTGAAATCCCTACATGTCATATTAGTGAGTAAAAGTGCCTACCAGAATGCCATCCATGAATACGTGGCTGACAGCGTCTGCACTCTAGTCGGCTCCTTGGACCCTTATGTCCATGGATCTTTGGCCCTTTACAATGTGTGCGATCCCGCTTCTGCCTATCTCTTCGATCACGCCAAGGGCCACACACTACCGCGGGACAAGGAAACTGTAAAGGAACTGGCTAATGTGGTACGGGAGGCTGCCTGCCTCTACGGAATCCACGCCTGAGTAGCGTATGTTAAAGGACAGCTGTTTGCGCAGAAACAGTAAACGGATAAATGTCGAATTGGTAATACAAAGACACCTTATCTGAAGCCTCAAGCGAACCAAGTGAATGGCCAACATGGATCAATATCAGGTGCCATAAAGGATTGGGCAACCAGCCAAGCCTGGCGAGGGAGGCACATGTAGCAGCATACCGGGAGTGGCTCTCGGTCGCGGCACAGTTTCGGGAGCTGTCCGTGTTCCCCAAGGTACTTTGAATGCAAAGGACCGGACAATTTGACGACGGCATTGGGACGCCCACTTTGCAGTTACATGACAAGGGAGAATGCAACTTGATCGATTATCTGGATCGTCTCGGCACCACATGGTCACAGCTCTGGCTGTGCAAGAAATCCAACGGCTGAATCTATGTTGGCGACCAACCAGGAGGTAGGCGGTAGGGGTTCAAAGACCAATGACTGCACCAAGCAGTGAAATCAACTGGAGAGAAAGAGAGATAAGAATCTCAACAGTATCAGAGTGGGAACAGAGACTGATAGTTCCCTTTCGAGATAACCTTCCTGTGCCAGTATACAACTGGACCAAAGGGCCCAGGGCCCCTGCTACCCTGGCCACCTCATCTATCGATGGACAAAGGAATGGAATCGCAATTCTATAAGCCAATTGAGGCTAAACTGCCCTACGGAGAACAGTTTGCGGCACATGCGTGCTTGAATATTAGCCAAGATGTTAAGAGACGGGAAAATGATACGGCAAGACTAAGGTAACCGTCACCGTGGAAGCGGCTGTCCCATCGAATTTTCAACCAGTCATTATTTTACTCATGCTGTAGCGAGATCGCCACAGCTCGACTGTAGCGTTGCCGGTCCATCATCCGAGAACAGTGCAACTCTCCGGGGTACCCAGATATGTTGCAAGCTGGGTATCAAAGTACCTCCATTCCCAGCCCGCCTTTTCCTTTCTTTCTTTCTTTCTTTCTTTTCTTTTTTCTTTTTTCTCCCTTTTTTTTCCTTTTTTTCTCCCTTTTTTTCCTTCCTGATTTTTCTTCGTATCCCGCGCATGAGACCTTATAGATACGCCGCTAGCTATAGAGGGTCGGGATCTGGATCCATTTTCAACGTGGTTTTGGATCCTCTCGGGACTCTGGGTGTGCCCATTTCCGTTTACCACTCCATAGCCTGGCTGGGGCTTGCAATATGTACTTCAGCCAGGTTGATTCTCTTCTCCGTTTCCGTCGAGAAGTAGAGAACTTGGCCGCAAATCACATTGTACCACTCGTCGATAAGCGCGGATATCATTCACGTCTTGGTTCAGATCCCTATTCGAGTACCAAGCACGAAATATAATACCCGTATATTGTATTGCAAAGTTCCATATTAACGTCGTAGCAGGCTGTTGCAAAAGTACGAACACCGAATTCATGGAAGCCCACGCTTTGTTCGATGTAAATTGTTTACCGCGCCTGTCAAAGCTCGCCTGCGACCCATGCTGACCGTTCGCAATCTCTTTTGGGCGCACTTCTTTGGAAATGTCGCTGCACAATAGTTGGATTGCAATCGCGATCAGCGGTAGATGTGGCTTGAGACAGGCTCTATCCCCCTCGCCCTTTGCCTCGCATTCACTTTTCATCTCCATTCTTTTAAGGGAACTGCGCGCATGTCTTGAGCGCGGAGATATGCGCGTCAATGTACCCTTTTGGTTCTGTAACCACTTCTACGAGAGCACCTACACTAATTGCCTCAATCCTTAGGAGACCTCAATAATTCGAGAGTCTACTTAAAGAGATGGCCAAGGAAGAGTTTGCGTCTGGCGGCGAACACACCATCCCCGAGTCGCTAGTTTCGCCACCGAATCCACCATCTCCAGCGAGCAAAGCGGGAATGAATCCCCTCCTGCTGAAGCCCGAATGCAAAACAGCTCTCTCGGACTTTATTGTGTGTATCTTGATACGCAGCTGCTTGAAGATCCAGTTTCTGATATTTTAGCCAGCGCATATTCTCCTTTTCGACATGGCTCGACAGGGTACTTGTCAGCGCAGCTGTTGCGACCTCTATAGGCGCTGGCATTACTATGCCCCTCATGAACATGATTTTTGGTATGTCTCACTTGATTTTCAACTCACAGTCGATAAGCAGGTAGTGATGCCTGCGAATTAACTTATAGATAGGCAGAATGGTGGGATCCTTCACGGGATACTACGGTGCCGATGCTTCAACAACATATGAGCTCTTCAAAAACGCCATAAGTAGCTGCGCGTAAGTCTCGTTCCGACTCTCGGGCAGCAGCGAGTCAACATGATTTTGACTAAAGTTTTCACAGCCTGTATCTTGTCGGCCTTTTTTTCGTTAGGCTTGTACTTGATTATGTTGCCTACGTAAGTGCCTCGCCGTTTGTTCTCCTTCTTCTCGCACAGCACACGCATCGTTTACAGGTTATGTCCAATGTCTAGGTGGGCTTTCGTATGTCGAGCTTGCGAATCTCAGCTGCTATCCGACTGGAATACTTGAAGTGTTTATTCGGGCAGCCAATCTCCACGCTGGACGTCCTTCCCCCCGGCCAAACTGCCGCCATCATCACTATAACAGCTAGTGTACTTCAAGCGGGCATCTCCGAGAAACTTTCAGCCTTTCTTCAATCCATATCAACTGTAACAGCTGCATTTGTGATTGCCATCACATACAGTTGGAGCTTGACCTTGGTCACGAGCAGTGGTCTTGTGTTGATCATAGTGGTCTATGCTGCAACTACCCCTTTTCTCGTCAAGCACATGAATGGCGTACAATATGCTGATCTCCAGGCATCTATAGTTGCAAACGAGGTATTCAGCTCCATGAGGATGATTGCAGCCTGTGGTGCACAGGAGAAGATGGCTAAAAGGTATGTCAAATGGGTGGACGATTCTCGTCATCGGGGGTTGAAAATGTCTCCCATCATCGCGCTGCAGCAAGCGCCAGGTAAGTGCCCGTTTTCGTTCTTTTTTGAGGCTGACCCTCCACAAATGTACCGTCGAGCGGCTCCTCTTGAATCTTCTGACGTCTCTCCAACAGTACAGTTTTCGATATACGCGTGAGTTACTTGCCGCCCTTGTTGTCATAACAAAAAACCTGAGTCACTGCTAACACTTTCCAGGACTTTCGCCCTTTCATTCTGGTACTCGATTAGAGTGTACTACGAGCTTCGCTTCAACAGCGCAGAGACCTTGGTTGTGTGCGTAACTATGATGCTCCCCGCCATGTTCACTGCCAAATACCGGACAAAGTGGCTGATTGGTCTGGCATCAAGTGTCCTGATGTCTATCGTGCTCATGACCACCTCTGTAAGTGGAATTACCTCGCCCTTATCCGCAGCTATTCGGGCAGCTGGCGCGGCCACTGTTTTCTATACTATCATAGACGCAATAAGACCCGACAAAACAGGTCTTAAGGATCCAGACGTTTCTGCATCCCAGGATATTGTACTTCAAGACGTGAACTTCGCATATCCCACCAGACCCGACCTGGTGATCCTGAATAACCTCAGTATCCGCTTCCCTATGGGGAAAACAACCGCAGTTGTTGGACCTTCCGGATCTGGCAAAACCACAATTGTTGGGCTTCTGATGCGATGGTATGAAATCGAGTCTCTCGAGAGCAATGATATGGTAGGTGGCCTCAGAATACGTCGCTCTCGACCTGAGAAAGGAAGCCACATCATTTTGCTAACAAGCAGGCAAAAACGAAGAGTTTGTTATGGCGTAACGGCCTTGTCGAAGTCGGGGGTCGGCCCCTGAGAGAGATCGATCTCAAGTGGTGGCGGACTCAAATCGGCCTCGTGCAGCAGGAACCGTTTCTGTTCAACTGTAGCATTTATCAAAATGTTGAGTTTGGTCTGGTAGGCACTGAATGGGAAAATGCCAATCTGGCGACCAAGGAAGAGCTTGTAAAACAGGCTTGCAGGGAGGCCTTTGTCGACGAGTTCATCAACCGGTTACCAGAGGTAAAGTTCCAAGTTCGAAGTCATCCAGGAAAGAAAGACTCTTGGTGTGTAGGTTGATTGCTGACAGCTGAATACAGGGTTACTCAACCATTGTCGGCGATGCAGGCATCAAACTGAGTGGCGGCCAACGTCAACGAATAGCAATCGCTCGAAGCATTGTAAAGCGCCCGAAAATTCTCATTCTGGACGAGGCGACTTCTTCTATTGACGTTCGCGGGGAACAGGTGGTACAGGCAGCCTTGGAAAAGGTGTCGAAGGATCGCACAACTATAATGATTGCACACCGGCTCGGAACCGTTAAGAAGGCTGACAACATCATAGTTCTGCAGAAAGGTCAGGCTGTTCAGCAAGGCACGCACTCGGACCTCTTAGCCGAGGAGGGAGGAGCATATTGGGCACTTGCTACCTCACAGAAGCTTGTGGTAGATTCAACCGACCCCAATGAGCTACCGAGCGGCCTTGGTGGTAAGGTGGAGGATACGGAAGTTAACACACCAACAGTCAATTCAGGGAGTCCGGTAATAACAACAGACGCCAGTGTTGATGAGGAGCTAATTACGACAAGCCGCCTGAGAAAATACATGCTCCTCATCTGCGAGCAGAAAGAGCACTGGAAATGGTATGCTGTCGTGGTTGGGGGTGCAATCGGCGGCGGAGGTATGTAACCGTATCGATCGTACAGAAACAATGAGAGAGTAGACTTTCCTGACAATCTTGTTCGGGCCTCACAGCAAGTCAGCCGATTTCTGCCTACCTCTTTGCAACAGAGCTCACACTGTTCCAATCCTGGGGTCCATGGCTCCCAAGCCTTTCCAGCTTCTGGAGTCTGATGTTTGTCATGCTGGCTATCTTAGTTGCGATATCTTACTTTGTATTAGGATGGTCGTCTTCGACAATTGCGTTTGTACGCTTCTTAAATCTACTCCCTTTCTTCACATCAAACGAGGACGGAACTATGCTAACACGAGGAACGAGCACATCACACACCGATATCGTTGCGAGTACTTCGACAACATCATATCCCAGTCTATTGGCTTCTTCGACACCGGCGACCACTCGGTTGGTACACTTACAGCTCGTCTGGCGACTGATCCCAGCCAACTTCAAGAAATACTGGGCATCAATATGGCTTTCGTGCTCATTTCCATTCTCAACGTCGCTGGCTGCTTGATTATATCCTTCTACTATGGATGGAAACTGACCATCGTCACGCTATGCTCCTCGATGCCACTCATCGTGGCAGCTTCTTTTCTTCGCATTCGACACGAAGCGCGATTTGAGAAAATGAACAATGAGGTTTTTGCAGAGAGTGCCAAGTTTGCAACTGAGTCCATCACTGCCTTCAGAACAGTTTCGGCTCTGACTCTAGAAGATACCATCATAGAGCGATATGAAACACTCCTCCGAGAACATGTCCAGCATTCATTTGGAAAGTCTAGTTGGTTTACCTTGGTATTTGCCGTGGCCGACAGCATCGCGCTTTTGTGCACGGCTTTTGTTCTCTGGTAAGTTTGTTCGCAAGCACCCACCGACCTACATATCAAGGCTGATCGCGGACGACGGTTTCGCGAATATCAACAAAGCTGACTTGGGAACTGATGCCTCACAGGTATGGTGGATCTCTGATGCTCAAGGGCGAATACTGGCCATTTCAGTACATGATCGTTTACATTGCTGTCCTTCAGGTATGCTTACATTGCGCTTACCCCGCGTCTCCAATGAGGCGTTTCATATTCGGTCAATCTTCTGATGATGACTCGGCGGGACAGGGTGGATTGGGTGCAGGTCAATGGCTGAGCTATGGACCTAGTAGGTTAGCAGTACGAGTTAGGATACTTGACATGTACTAAGCGCACCACAGATATTGCAAAAGCGAATGTTGCGGTAGATAGGATTCTCGAGATGAGGGCCAAGGGCCAGGAAAACACAACGCGCACTCCACTTGACCGAGGTAGCGTGGGTGACAAAGACAGCGGTGTTAGAGTTGAGTTCCGCGATGTACGGTTCAGGTATCCAACCCGGAATGTACCGGTGCTTAATGGGCTTGACATAACGGTGAGTCCTGCCACATTACAGTCAAATTGGTGCAGTACTGCTAACACCAGCCAAGGTTGAGAAAAACATGTTTGCTGCTATAGTCGGGCCTTCGGGTACGTGGAAATTTGATGAGAACGGGTAGGTACCTAGTTAGGTATAGGCCGACAACTGACATCAACTAGGTTGCGGGAAAACAACAGTGGTTTCACTTCTTGAAAGGTCAGTGGTCAAGGTACCTATTGAGGAGCATAAGCAGGGCACGGTATCCAGACAGCTGACAAACGTTCAGGTTTTATGCCGTAAATTCAGGCCAGATCCTGTACAACGGGACCGACATCTCGACCGTGTCCCTCGAAGACTATCGCAGGGATATGTCTCTTGTCGCGCAAGAACCGAATCTTTTCGATGGGACAATTAAAGAGAACATACTACTGGGAGTAAACCCTGATAGTACCACAGAGGAGCAGATTCAACAGGCTTGTCGTGACGCCGAGATCCACGAGTTTATCATGTCTCTCCCAGACGGATACAATACCGAGATCGGATCCAGGGGAGTGACACTGTCTGGGGGGCAGAAACAACGCGTTGCAATTACAAGGGCCTTGATACGGAATCCTCGCTTGCTACTCTTGGACGAAGCCACATCCAATCTGGACGGCGATACAGAAAGGGCAGTACAGGCCGTCTTGGAAAGGACCAGGAAGAACAGAACAATGATCATGGTAGCTCACCGTCTTGCTACTATCCAGAACGCTGATATCATTTTTGTTCTTGGAGATGGCCGCGTGTTGGAGAAAGGAAACCATGCGGCACTGTTGAGGATGCGGGGAATCTATTACCAGATGGTAGGTGGTTTTTGCATGCTCGCTCTTGACAACTTTGCGACTCTTGTGTGGCATTTATGAGATGCTGACATGATACAGTGTCAAGCTCAAGCGCTGGATAGGTAGAGTTAGCCGAGAGGGTGTTGTGGACATGGGAGGTGTCTCTGAGGTATACAGGTAGTTTTGCGGTATATCGTAGCGATATCGCCTATTACTACCTACATAGGTACCTATGTGTTTTTGCACAATGGGGGGGGGGGGCTTGGAGAAGCACTACAGAGGACTTTACTATGTACCTTGGATGCTTGGCGGTCAAACAGGAATTACTTGGTGTTTTGCGACCTTGGCAAGTCTCTCCGGTACGAGCCAGCTCAAACAGCTGCCAAGGAAATGAAGTTCTATTTAAATCCACACTGGGCAATCCGTGAGCTGCACGACATTCAGGACGGCTGGTATGCTCTTGGTAGCTGTTCTTTCCGAAAACAAGGTACCTGCCTACTCTTTCTTTGGTTATCTTGTGAGTTGGGGGCTTTTCCTTTGCCTGATGTGCACTGTTGCCGACATATAGTGTCGCTTGTTAGCGTGGAACCGCTCCTTACAACAATACCTGGCTACAAGTAGGGAATTGGAGGTTGAGGGGGAGGGGAGCAGCGAGAGCATGCAGCCATCGATGTTTTTTTGTAGGGAAAATAAAGTTATCGCCACATAGGGTAGGTAGGGTGCACTTCACTGCGCTAACCTTTTAAGTTCCGTTCGGCAGAGGTGCAACGGCCCGCCCCCACTACCTACACTACACCCCAAACGAACCGGTTCCTGCAGCCACCATGAACGGTACCTTGCCTACACAGTACACTACGTACATACCAACCGAACCTAGCCTAGTGCGATTGGCCAATGACACCCTCTTCTGCCAAACATCAACAGATGCCCATCGAACCAGCATCCAGCATCCAAGAATCCGCAACCTGATTGCTGGCAGAACTCCGTCGGCAACTGCCCCTTCACACGGTCGCGATTGATCGTCTGGCCTGATCGACGGGCCTATCGACCTGCCGCTGTTCGCCAATCGGCCGCCCCAAGTTAACCGCATCCAGTCAATGGGACTGGCGGGAGCCCCATTCCGATCGTCATCGGTGCCGGGTGACTAGTGTATCAAGCAAGTATGGAGCAAAACACCCGGACGCCTTTCCTGGCTGTCACCCTGTTCCTGACCTTGGCTTACACCTCTGCCGGCATGGAAGAGGTTAGCGCGGGCCTTCCCAACTGAGACTAATGAACACTTGGGCCACTGCAGAGTCAAGATATCTCAAACTTTGGACCTGATCCGGTCCAACTCGAAGAATGAAGCTGCTATATCATCGCCCTTTTCCCCCTGGCAATCAACATGCCTTCTCTGACCACCAACGCTTGTGCTTGTTGTTCAAGAAGGACAGCCCATGCTTGCTACGAAGCTGGACGGAAGCTCGAGGCAAACTTGATGATCAAGGCCCGTCGTCAAGGCCACCGACAAAGAAAGTTATTTATTTGTCCCCAAGTTTTACCATCAGTTAAAGTTTTATCCACCAAGACTCGTCTTCACTTGCTCTCTTTCTCCCTGTACGGCCTCATTTCTCCAGCCTTCTGCAGAGGAAACCCGAGTTTACCGACACCTGGGGCAGCTCTCATTGTCTAGGCTCCAAAGACATAGCCATGGCGGGCCATACACTCTCTAGCCTCCTTCTCGGCATTATTGCCATCTGTCTTTGGGCTGGCCATATGCCCGGAGCACACGCTGTTCCGGTACCTGTCACGAACTCCCTCGACCCGAGGCAGTCAGCCGCCGACAAGCTGGTGTTTGCGCATTTCATGGTAAGACTCACTAGCTAGACTATCATCTTCTTCCTCCATGTACTTGTCATCGTGCTGACGAGGGTTCCATCAGATTGGTATTGTGGGCAACCGCGGATCCTCGGCCGACTACGATTATGATATGCAAAAGGCCAAGGCCATAGGTAAGATTGCTCCATCGCATCAACACATTTCCCGCGGCTGCTGTGCCAAAAAAAAGCTAACGAATCTCGTAATAGGCATCGATGCATTTGCGCTCAACATTGGAGTTGATGGCTACACTGACACTCAGCTGGGATTCGCCTACGAGTCGGCGGCTCGCAACGGCATGAAAGTCTTCATCTCGTTTGACTTCAACTGGTGGCACCCGAGCACTCAAGCTACCGACGTAGGGCGCAAGATTGCTCAGTACGCCTCGCTTCCTGCACAGCTGAAGATCGACGGAAAGGTCTTTGCCTCGAGCTTCATTGGGGACGGCCTTGATGTGGCCCAAATGAAGGCAGCAGCCGGAGTCGACGTCTTCCGGGCGCCCAACTTCAACCCTTCCCAGACCCCGAACAACGGGGTCGTCGACTCGGCATTTAATTGGATGGCTTGGCCAAACAACGGGGCCAACAAAGCCCCCCAGCCTGGACATAGCTTCTCCGTGGCTGACGGGGACAACGCCTACAAAGCATGGCTGGGTTCCAAGCCATATATGGCCCCAATCTCCCCATGGTTCTCTACCCACTTTGGCCCCGAAGTGAGCTACAGCAAGAACTGGGTATTCCCAGGAGATCTTCTCTGGTATAGCCGCTGGAATGAGATTCTGACGCTGGGCCCCCGCTACGTCGAGATCATAAGCTGGAATGACTATGGGGAGTCTCACTACATTGGCCCCCTCGACTCGAAGCACACCGATGATGGAAACTCCAAATGGGTCAATGACATGCCGCACGAAGGATGGATGGAACTGGCAAAGCCGTTCATTGCGGCGTACAAGGCAGGTGCCAGCAAGCCTGATGCCTACATCAGCCAAGATCAAATCATTTACTGGTATCGACCGACCCTCAAGTCTTTGAACTGCGATGCGACCGATACTACCATGCAGGATGCCAACAACAGCAGCGGAAACTATTTCAAGGGAAGGCCCAATGGCTACGAGACCATGGAAGATGCTGTGTTTGTCGTCTCTCTCTTGAAGACCGCCGGGCAGATCAGGGTGACGTCTGGTGGTAATTCCGCCGTCACCTACCGAGCCCCTGCGGGTGCGTATGCACAAAAGGTACCAATGGGCGTTGGGAAACAAAGGTTCGAGCTCGTCCGCAATGGACAGTCTGTTCTAAGCGGCACCTCCCCGAGAGATGTTAGCAACACATGCCCGTGTGGTATCTACAACTTCAATGCATTTGTCGGTCAGCTGCCTTTCAAGCCATTTGGCTCACTAGATTCGCAAGGCCTAGCTTCTCTAACTGTTGGACTACATGTGAGCACTTGCCAGCCGACTCCTACCCTGATAGGTACTGCGCCTCCACCAAACGATCCTCGGCCTACAGACCCTCCGGCTATGTGGGAACCTCCGTCTATTCCCCGGACGATCTCTACTCAACCCATCACTACGGCACCTCCTCCCTCTACCCCAACCAGCTGCAACCGCGACACGGTTACTGACGAGGAGTCTCCAAACCTGACCGGTCTTTGCAACTTTTTATGCTTCAAAGGCTGGTGCCCACCCGGACCCTGCAAATGTAATTCATTCGGTACGCCTGGATGGAGCGACTCAAACAAAGCCCCCGGGTTACCCGGCTCTATGTCTCGATAAAAGTTACAAGGGACTTTGCGCCTCTACTTGCGCCAGGGACTATTGCCTTTTAGGTGCCTGCTCGCCAAACTGCGGCTAGCAGTAACGCGTGTTGTTTCAACTTGTTGGAAGCAGCCGCCATACTTTTCTTGTTGTTTTCTTCGTCAGGACTTATGAATGTCTTTTTTTCTTCTTCAAGGCCCGGTTGCCCTCGACGCTCGCTTGGGAAACTAATTATACATAGCTGTAGAGAGGACGTTTGCGCTCTCACCCGTGCCGAACCCCCTTTTTTTGCGGGCTTTCTTTTCTTTGAATTTTTCTTTTTATTTTGGCTAGGACCAAAGACAGATAAATGTACTATATCGTACAGTACGTATGAAATCGATTTAATGGTGAATTCACCAATTGGTCCAAATTCATTTGTGATGGGTGGGTGTAGTGCTTCTCCGTAAGAACTGGTCTTGAGTACCTTGACGCTAGCCTAGCAGAAAGACGGACTTGAATAAACGACACTAAAGGGCTTACATACCTCCTACAATACATACACGAAGCTATAGGTGCTAACTCAGGTAGGGATTATAACTACCCTGGAACATCTACCTCCGCTTTTGGGAGGTTAGTAACTGAAACTGAAGGTGTTCACAACTTATACCAAGTTTCCCACATATATTAACACCTCAATTGAGCAGCCTATTGCGTATCTCTAAAAAAAAAAAAAACTTCCACGCCCGGTCAAGATATTGCCATTATATCGAGACCATGGCCCGACAAAGCCCATACGTGGAATCGCATATGCTTGACTCAAGCTGCCAGCGCCACGGCAAGATCCTGGACTCCTTTTTTGACCTAATGAGCTCTCCGTATGTTGGAATGGGTGAACAGACCTAGCAATACCTTCCCCGTTTTGCGAACCCCTCACATATGGCGTCGTGCAAGACCGTAGATCTTGTCTTAGCAGGCCTCGGCACCTTTTCATCGGTCAAACCTTAACGAGCAGATTATATTACTGTCTGGTGACATAGTAATCCAGCACCGAGTCCCTGTTTAACATCTGCTAAATGGAACGCTGGCGCAAGATGACGTGAACACACTCGACATTCATTTTTGAACCGGCTCGAGAACGCGAATTGGAAATCTCCAAGGGTCACCAAGAGCATGACTTCATTGCACACCAGACTGAAGTCAGCAGAGAATCCGTTCACAAAGCCGACTGTCACTGGGCCTGGGATTGGAGCCCATCCCACTGACTTACGAACCTTGGCCACCTCGAGTGTAGCGAGCCAAGGTTGAAAACTTTCAATATAAAGGATGAGTTGAATTGGGGAACTGAGGGAATGGCGACATCGGGTCATGTCGTGGTCTCGGCAGATACATCGAGAGCCACCGAATGTATTCAGGAGTCTGTTTAATGATGTTACTACACCCAATACCTTCCTGATGCCAACATGAGTAAGGCAGTCAGGGTTGGAAGGCAAACTAAGTGTGTCCGTGGATAGCCTTGGGCTTATACATCTCCTCCAAATACTTCTCCTCCTCCACCGTTAAAACCTTGCCTCTAGCGGTGATTGCTTCTTCCAAACGCTCAACGCTGCTAAAACCAATGATTGGACTGATGACGCGCTTAGCAATCCAAGCCAAGGCTACGTGGGAGATCTACAGATACGGTTAGCAAGGTAAGCCTCTTCAAAAGATACCTACGGATATCGATGGGTTTCTCTTGGCTATGAAACTTACCGGCCATTCATGCTTATCCGCAATCTCAACCACGCGGTTGATAATGGTTAGATCGGGCTCAACAGTGCCATGCGACCCAGGCTGGGCCTCCTTCTCTCCTTGACTCCTCTTGGTCCTGCCAAACTGATCGGGTCTGCGGGCCAAGTGGCCACGGCACAAAGGAGCCCACGGGATCAAGCCAACACCAGTGTCGTTGCAGAAGCGGATCATCTCACGCTCTTCCTCACGATAGAGCAAGTTGTACTGATTTTGCATGCTGATAAACTTGGTCCACCCGTTCTTCTCGGCGCAGAACTGCATCTGGGCAAATTGAGTAGCCCACATGCTGCTTGCACCGATATAGCGCACCCTGCCGGACTGCACCAAGTCGTGCAAGGCCTTCATGGTCTCTTCGATGGGAGTGTTGGGATCAAAGCGATGAATCTGTAGCAGATCGATGTAGGGCGTATCCAGGCGCCGAAGAGAGGCCTCGACGGCGTTCAAGATGGCGGCCCGCGACAGGCCATGCTGGTTCACGTAGTCCTTGGAGGCGGCAATCTGGGAAGGAAAAAAAAAGGAGCGGAGATCGGGAGTCTCTCCGACAGCACCCCAACACTTGGTTAGGATGACTACCTTCTCGCGCGGAATTGCGTATTTCTTGAGGGCCTTTCCGACAATGATCTCGGATGTGCCGTTGGAGTAAACATTAGCCGTATCCCATGTGTTCAGGCCACGGTCATAGGCGGCCTTGAGTAACGGGAGAGCCTCATCTTCCTCGATGGCCCAGTCCAGCGTCCGTCGATCACCGAAGCTCATGCAACCAAAGATGGGCACGGAAACACGGAGACCGCTCTTGCCCAGCTGGCGGTATTCACATTTGGAGTTCTCGACAGACTCCTTGAGGCTGGCGGGTAGTTCGGGCATCTTGTGAGTTGTGACCTGTGTGTGTGTGTGTGTGTGTGTAGGTTGCTAGACGTCAAGGGATACTCGAAGGCGATGAGGGGAGAGTAGAGTGAAGGAATGACAAGGGCTGGATTGGGTACAAGATGAAGATGAAGGTGGAGATCACGGTGGTATTGTGAAGAAGGCATTTAATGACGGTAAATGGGTATAATATACTACCAGGCGTAGCTTAGGTTGGGACTTGCACGAGCCCAAGTACCTACCTCTAGTCAAGACCACCAGAGAAGGTGCAAGGTAGGTTACATCCACCGTGAGGGACAGCGTCACTATCCTGTTTGTGCTGGACGGGAGGCAGCACCTACCCCGCACCCAAGGGCAAGAACAGAGTCGTAATGCCCGTGTAGCAGTGCAAATTTCTTTGCAGGTTTCCATGTTAACTCCATGATCGTACCGAGGTGTGACGGCCAGAGGTTACCATGGCAGTGTTTGTCCTAGGCTCAAAGCAGTGACAAGAGGTCGGAGATAAAGTGACCGAGCCCCTAAAGTCCGGATGAGCGTGGTGAGCCAGAGGCTAGCTGATCACACAGCGACATCTTCCATTCTGAGATGATCCGGACCGCCCCCAATAAAGAAAAAGAAAAAAAAAAACAACCCCCCCGAAGAGTTGAAAAAAGGGGAATCCATCCCGGAAAAAAGGCGTTCTCAGAAAACATAGAGGTAAAAGTTGAGTATAAAGCTTAGCCCGACGTGGGAATCGAACCCACAGCCTCAAGATTAGAAGTCTTGCGCGCTACCGATTGCGCCAGCCGGGCAGGCATTTAACATTTATGCTCAGGAGGTCGCATTATACATGACAAAACTGTATTTCATCCGCTTGAATAAGAACCACCCAATACCGCCTTACACAGCAGAGGAATGAAACGCAAGCTCAGAAAGCATTCCCCAATGCCAAGCCCCTTTCGGCCATTCAAAGGGCCCAAGCACCCTTCGTCTAACCCTTGGAGCTTCCATGTCTTTAGTGCTTGCGTCCCTCCTTTCGAATTGACATCATCGTCTCCCCACCAGCACTTTGGAACCCGTCGGCCATTTCCGACATCGCGAACCCATTCAACCACAATCCCGCGACTTAACGGAAGCTACAACATTGCAGAGGGCGACGCCTTAAGCAGCGAAACAAGGATCCCATCCCCGATCGATTGAAACCGCGACACCATGCCCCACGACAACAGCGGCGACTGGGCGTCGCAGGCGCAGATTGAGCCCCATCAGCTCGAGGGTGGTCATACGGTGCCCTATTGGGACAAGAGCTGGTGGGAAGAGTACCGCCGAGCTAGGAGTATCAGAGAAAGAAACGAAATCATCACCAAGCTCGTCGACCAGATGCCCGTCAAGTGGAACACGCTGCCGCAACTGCCCTTCTGGGCCCCTCTGTTCAACGTCACCCAAGACCAGTACAAGGTGGACGTGGGCCAGAGACTCATGGCTACGTCCTTCCTATTGGGTCACCAGCCGCTGGACCGGGAGGATATCGATCTTGTCGCCTACGGCGCCGCCAAGCGATCTGTCACCAATGCGTACGCCCGACCCGCCATAGCCCTCGGCGCAGGCGTCTGCTGGGCTGTTGGATACAACAAGTACAACTTCCCTTTCTGGAAGCCAAAACCGGCATCCTTCAACCCCGAAATCTTCCCGAGCCAGAGATTCACCCTCGCTACCGGACACCGGGCTACTTTGGCCTGGCAAGGCGTCCGCATTGCCGCCTGGTATGTTACCTGGAGAATTTTCGGCGGCTGGATCGCGGATGCGTATGCCGAAACCGTCTTCTCGGCGACACTGATGCGGAACAAGGCATTCAAGCAGAAGCTGCTCGAGGCGGGACAAGCGATGAAGGCGAATAGCATTACTCACGAGAGGCCTGAACTGAGGGACGCTTATTCAGTTGAGCACGAGCCGGATCATGACCACCAGGAGGATCAACAGCAACTACCACAGCACGCGCAAACACCATACTACCAGCGGATCCAGCAGCACCAACAAGAACAGAAACAACAACACCAGATGCAGCAGCAGCAGCAGCGGCGGCAGCAAACACAACAATCCACTTATAGCCATGACGATGATGATTACCTCTTCGATGATGCCTCCCCCGTAGCACCAGCCGCCAGAGGAACGGGTACCGTTAGCTCGCCCGTCGCCCAATCTTCCGGTTCCGCATGGGACAGACTCCGACAGCAAGCAATGGGGGGCCCCGCGCAAGCACCTGGGAGCACGACCGCACCCACAGCTGCCATCTACGCCAAGCCTTCCCAGTCCCGTTTGTGGGCTGAGCGCCGTGCGGCTGCCGTAGGCGGCCGTGAGGACGGACTGTCGCATTCCTACTTAGAGACCGACCAGGAGAGAGCTCTGGCCAAGGAGCAGGCGCAAAGGGAGTTTGATGCCATGTTGGAGAGAGAGAGGCGTGGCGATGGCAGCAGTCATAGACGTGGGCTTTGAGTGAGCGACGGTAGGAGTGGCGAATATCCAAGAGCGGCTGGCTATATGTGTACATATAATATCCTGCTTGGTAGATGTGGCTGGTCTTTACCTTCCCACCTGTTCCAAGCCTGCTTGTTTACCGGAGCTGATGGCGGAGTTTTAGGGGGGTTTTGATGGCTTTTGCATTGCCGGGAGTCTGGCTTAACATATCGTCTGTCTTTGTAAGTCTCAACACTAAATCTACACTGCACCCGTTTTCCCATATCACTTCGACTTTTGGAAATTGTATAAAAGAAAAAAACCTTCTTTTTCTTTTTCTTTTTCTCTCTCTTCTAAGGCTCTGACTCGATATCCGGCGGAAATGTCCCAAACAGCGCCATAAGATGCTCTATCTCCTCCTTGCTAAGCATTTTCCCCTCCGTACCAGCCTTGGAGAGCATTCGAAAGTCTATCATCCAAGAACCCCCATTAGCATATCAAGGATCACCTACAGAGAGATCGACCAGATAAAGGGTGTGGGCAAAGGGCAGGGTCAGAAAGAAAGGGCATACAATCGACGTAATGGCCTGGCGTGGCAGTCATATACACCTCGCAGGCTTCCGTCTTCGACGCATTTTTGAACGTGTGGATGGCTCCCGGCGGGACTGTCATGAGGTCTCCGGCCGTGGCGTCCACTTCGGCGTCGGGTGTTACGAAGCGACATGTCCCTTTTAGAGGAAAAAAAAAAAAAAAAGAGTCAGTCAGACATTGCTAAGAGAAAAGTGTCGTGTGTATTTTCCAGATATGATACGATGATCTCGTGTCGTATTGCATCATGCTCGTAGACAGTTGTTTGACAAGATTACTCGTAGGGAGACCCCTTGAGCCATCTGCAATCGCATCTTCTTCCATCTCTTCTTATGTCATCTCATCTCGTCTCAAGCCCACTCCCATCTCAACCACTGCTCAATCCCATGACCCTGCTGCCTCCTCTAGAAAAACAGAAAGGCCAAGACGGTCAAGAGATTGAACCACCTACCCTTGACGACAAAAAACAACTCGTCATGAAACCGATGCCAATGCATGGGCGGCCCGGAAACCCCCGCTGGGAGCTCCAACAGGATGGCGCTGATGCGGTCGCCGGTGCGGGATCCGTCCTCGTAGACGCGGATGGTCATGGGCCCGACCTTGAGCACCTCGGCGGCCTGTCTGGTGGTCAGGTTGACGGGGACGGGCCCGCGGACTGGCATTGTTTCTGTTCGGTCTACTTGTATGTTTTTTCGTGGGGATGATGAGACTTTTTCTGGAATAAATGTGGATGAAGAATAAAAGAATTGATGGGATGGAAGGTTAGGTGAGAATGTGGATAACGTGGTAGTATATACAGGTTACTAAGCGTATGTAAGCGACTCCATCCTTTAGTGTAGTCTCACGC
Source organism: Neurospora crassa OR74A (assembly GCF_000182925.2). Taxonomy (NCBI): domain Eukaryota; kingdom Fungi; phylum Ascomycota; class Sordariomycetes; order Sordariales; family Sordariaceae; genus Neurospora; species Neurospora crassa. Next base: position 3,107,774 of record NC_026506.1, read on the forward strand.
ACGGCCACAACTTACATGTTATCCAAAACACATGGTCTTCCACGATGTCGATTGATCTGGACCTGAATGGGTCGCTGGTCACAAACAGTTTGCGCAAATTGACTACTATCAATTTTGATATGCCTTTAGCTGCCAGCTCCCACGATGATTCAGCAAAAAAAAGAAGAATATTTTCTTTCCTGTACGCTTTGCTTTTGGCAGGCCCATTGCCCAATCACTTTTTTTCTTCTTTTTTTTTTCCAAAGGCTTATACTTTCATCACCGAGCCACTTATTCATATCCCCCTTCCGTGGCTCGCCATGATAACCGGATTCGGCCTGTGTCGTTGTAGCCGTCGGCCGCCCACCCCCTACGCCAGCTCATGGCTCATGATCAGACCTTATGCCCATTATGCGGATATGCTATGCCCACCGCATCCGTTGGCGAATGCGACGCCTGCTTGACCATGTACAGTGAATTTGCCCTCACTCTCCTGATAGTAAACGAACCAGCTGTAGGACTCTTGGCCAAAGTCGGGCTGTTCGACCTCGTCCGCTGTAGCGGTAGCTGTCTGCCATTGGCGGCCACCCCCATCATGGTCGGCGCCCGTGTTGGCGGACGTGACCTGCCTGTCAGCATCTGTTCCTCGCAGTTTTCGCAGCGACCGGGGCTTTCGTACATATCGTAGAGGTGGCGAAACAAGGGGTAAAGGTCCCTGGCGTAGGGGCGCACGTGGTAATCGTGATCCATCATTCTTCTGATGGGTCTGAGGACCTTGATGACGCCGATTAGGGATGCTTCCCTCTCTCTTTGCCGAGTTTTCTCCCTCTCTTTGAAGGATTGTGATTTTGGCATGGACGGCGGAAGGTTCGTTGATGGTGTGGGCCTGTCCGGCGATGGAGATGGAAGCGCATCAAGTTGATCTTCTGCCACCTGTTCGAGATGATCGACATATTCCTGCAAGTTGTCTAACGCATCGGTGTACTTGAACTCGCCAACTTGATCGGCATTACCTGCCATGCGCTCAAGCTGCTCCTCGGCATACGATGGAGGCTTCCCGAGTAATACGGTCACCATCTCGAGGAAGACACAACCCAGTGAGAAGACATCAGACCTCTCATCGCGCTGCGTCTCCTGCATTGCTTCTGGATCGGCATACTTGAGCGTCTTGGCGGTAGGTCCTTGAGAGTGCTGGCCTGTTTCAAAGTGCTTGGAAAGCCCAAAGTCGGTGAGCAGAGGAAAGCCAAAATCGTCAATGACAACGTTCTCGGGTTTGATGTCCTTGTGTCGTATGCGTACTGTTGACTTGTGCAGATAGCTCACAGCTTGGGACAGGCAACCAAAATACGAATGGAGATATTGTACCATCCAATTTTCCTCTTCAGCAGTACGTGGTGAGTGGGCAGCAGCGGACGCGATATCGAGCATCAAAGTTCGTAGATTGCATTGGGCCGGAGGATACATGGCGATGCCGAGTATGTGACGCTTGATCTGTTGATCGACTCTCCTGAAGACGGCGCGAGCACCAGTACCACCAGCACGGCGCTGGCGGACCTGGCGGTTGGAGATGCAATAATCCTCAAACGAAGCTACGTAGACTACGATGTGAGGATGGCGCACCGCCACCATGTTCCGCACCTCTTGCAGGGCCAGCTTGCGCACATTGCTGTCAGGGCCAGGCGGGCGCGCGTTTTCTTTGCAAACAATGACTTTGAGGGCCAGGGGTCGTCTGTAGCCTTGATCGTCCGGAGGGCTGACCTTGTAGACGATGGTCGAGCCGGAATCGCCCAGCTCAGGACCTATCTGGATAAAAGGCTGAGGAGGCTTGAGATACTCCTTGTTTGCGTGGTTGAAAACCTTGTGCTTCTGGGGACTGAGCCCCGCGTCCTGGACCGGACGGAGCCAGGCCTCGGATTCTTCCCTGCCATGGTCGTCCCATTCGAAATGATCATGGTCGTGCGTGGATATATAGTCCAGCATGTGGAGCATGGCCTGGGAGGCTTGGCTCCCGGCGGAATCGGTGGACATCTGAATCCCGGCTTCCCACGTGCTACGCCGGGCTGCTCAGTGCTTGAAATAGAAAGGTACCCTCTCGTAAGCGGCGGGAAGCGATTGACGGAAAGACAAAAAGGGGGGTGGGTTGGAGGGTGGGTTGCGGGTGATGCAAGGGCCAAGCAAATCGACCAGCAAAGTCTCCAGGTACCTTGTCTTGGGACTGAGATGAGGCTAGATCGCGATAGTGGTGACAGGTTGGCACTAATCCAGCCATCCACAGTTCTCGAGTCTTCCAAGATTGCCTAGGAAAATGAAGCTTGGTCGTGATTTTCCGTGTTTCGCTGGCCGATTGTCAAAGCGGGGAATGCCGCAACAAGACGCCCGGAGCAGACACCGAACGAGCAGGCGGTGGAAGTGCCATGTCTCGAAACGAGACGGGGGCGGTAAATCCTCTGGTTGTGATAGGATCGTTCCCTTGGTTGGCAGATATGCGGTTTCAGGCCCAAATCTGCCCGGTGAACGCAGCGACTGGCTCGCGGTGAGAAGAACCCGAGCGAGGCCCAGAGAATGCTGCAACAAGTGGACAGGCCAGGCAGGCCTCGAGAGTCCCGAGACCGCCGCTCACCAATCTCAAAATTCGACTCCCGATGCCAAGTTTAAAGCGCCTCATGGCAGCGCTCTTGGGCCCAGCACGAAGGTAGCCGCCGTTGAAAGCTAGATGAGTAAGACAGCGGGACATTGGCTCCTCTTTTAGCGCAACAGGGCGACGGCTCAATCAGACTCTGCTGATAGATAAGTAAGTATTGCTCGTCGCTTTTTCCAGTGCGTCAAGATATCAAGCTTAACCCCGGTGGCGCCTTGTCCATCTCTTCCCCTGTAGCGCATTTGTCCCACAAGCGATGCCCAGCAAGCGTGAACATCAGGCTCATCATGGCGGCATGATTATGATTGATGGCTTAGGTGGTGTCGCTTCCCGTGGATTGTCCAAATTGGAACCAAGCCGGCGACGGGAGCGGGCGCATCACTGGGGCCGTAGCTTCAGTGGGGCCTTTGGGTATGAAGCCTGCTCGACGGGACGAAGACGGAAGAGCCTGGGTGCTGGCCACCTCCTCAGGCAGGACAAGCTGGCGGGGAACGGGATTGACGGGAATTGCGGGAGCCCCAAGGGGGAAGAACCCACCCCAAAAAGATGACTGGGGCGGGGCGAGGGCCGACGGCGGCAGTGATGGACGAGCTAGGTACGTACCTACCTTTTACATAGTGTCGTGTAGGGTACGTACCTCTCCCGTACGTGCTGCGTACCTACGTAGTGAGGTTCGACCAGAATTCAACGGTGGTACTTCCGTAGGGCAGCAGGACAAGGGGCAACCTAGGCCCAGCGGAAACGCGCGGGAGCAAAGCACGAAGCGGGCGGGGTCAACGTCAACATTCTCCAATTCATGAAGATCAATTGACATCACAAGACCAGCAAAGCGTCGCACTCTGTAGTGTATCCCGATGTTTCTGCGCTTTCTGGTCGGGCCTGTCCTGCATGTCCTCGGCTTGTCCTTGAAGTGGAAACTCAACACCAATGTTTTTGCAAGCTCGTGCTTTCCTGTTGGGCACTCTGCACTATTTACAACTTGCATCGGGGCATTCCAGCCGTGCTCCTGCTGAATGTTTGGAACTTTGGGCCACAATGGTGGTGGTGACGGCTTGATGGAGGTAATCGATTTCCTTCAAGTTCCAGGCTCTGTCTGTTGCATGCATGCGTAACCCGTGCATGAAAGAATGGGAATACACCATGGGGAAAGAAGGTGGGGCATCCCGCAGTCGGAGCTGACCATGCAGCAGTGACCGACCGGGCATGGCTGCAGTCTCGCTCCTGCGATGCGGATGGAACTTTGTCAAATGTCTCGGTTCAGTTTCTTTGCTTCCCCCTCTTCCACAGCTGCAGGCACCGAACACGCTGTCTTCTCGAATGCTCACCGAATCCCGCCAGATTCATCAGTCCCCGTGACCCAAACAAAATTTCGTCATTTGGGACGCGACTCCACGGAATTTGGCGGATCGACAAATACGATACTGTGTAAATGCGACCCTTTTGCACAGAAAGCAAGCGCCCATGTCAGTGCGACAAGTGTTGGGCCTTGCTGGTCGCGTAATCGCTCGAATCGACGATGCCCCTTCGGCACTTCCCAATTAGGAAGTCCGGCCAACTGGCGATAGCACAATGAATCATCACTCACTCTCTCTCACACGCTTTCTTGACCGAAATTTGTGCGCCCACACTTTCAACAGGAGCAGCACTGCGCTTTCAACTCGCCCGGCTAGCTCAATCGGTAGAGCGTGAGACTCTTAATCTCAAGGTTGTGGGTTCGACCCCCACGTCGGGCTCAATTCCCGGCGGCGAGTGAACAGTCTTCTTTTTGACATTTTGCTCCAGTTTTCTAACGTCAGCCGTAGCTTTTGATGTCAGAACAAACAAACAAAAAAACAGAACACGGTGACCGAGCATCATACCGGCCCGGGGGTCTTTCACCGTGAGCCTTTTGTATGGCTGCATAAATGTGTGGCTTGTTTTCGCCTTTGCACATCGAGATGGTGGTTGAGCATCTTGGCAGTCCACAATTCTTATCTCATAGCTGAGGTGCAATAAGCCAACGAGAGGCCCTCAAGCCAGCGATCATCGGCCGACTGTCGTAACCGCCAGAGGGTGTCGGGTAGCATTAAGAGGCTTTGAGAGGCAAGGGGCATCATAGTGTAGCAATGACAAATGACAATACTACACTAGTAACAACAACACCGTGTGGTGTAGTGTGGTGTAGGGTAGTGTAGAGGCGGCTTCTTCAATCTTGATACGCTTTCCTGTTCCCGTCGATGCCGTTCGCGGCCCCAGGTCTCCCCTCGGTCTCCTCTGAATGGCATTGTATATTTTGGGAAATCCGGTCCTTGCCCCTGGACGGGACTTGCCAGACTCCAGTTCTCCGTCCAAGTTGTTGGCGGGGGGTCGTATTCCCTGAATCAGGGGCGGAGACGATGAAAGACAGGACAGGTCACAGGTTCATTCAGGTTTGATGAGCCTAAAATAACGTTATCAGTTCTGCTGCGGTTGGCCGAGGTGCTTCAATGTGCTGGGAGGTGCTTGGAGGTACACTACACGTTGTACATACATACATGGTCAGCTAGGTAGTGCATCGCGGTGGTGCCGTCGCATCGCAATGGAGGCCCGGAACAAACCCCAGTTGTTCAAAGGAGTAGTGCGAGCATTGGAGCGTTCTGGACTTTTGCTTCAATGTTCGAGGCTCCTTGTCGGTGCAAATCTTGTCCGTGTTGGTGGGTGTAAAAGGGAGAAAAGTGGCTCTTCGGGCTTCCTGGAGAGGACGACTCCGCATTTTCGGGGCAATTCTCCCCCTGCGACCGCCCATCCGCATTCGCGACCTCTGCACATGTTCCATGCAGCAGGTACCTTCTCCCAGCAACAGCCATGGTGCAGCGAGTGCAACCGCGCTGCAGGATGCGACGTAGCAGCGAAGCATGGAGGTGCTGAGGGGAAGAAATGTACAAGTACCGTGGTACCTTCTAGCGCGTACCGGAAAGGGGAAAAAGGTTTCTTGATTGGGCGTCAAGTGGATCCCCGCAAATGTTCCACCACTGGCCAGCAGCAGGAAGCGCAACAAAGCGCGCCGATCAAATTTTTTCTTTTTTTTTTTGATCTGTTTTTTTGGTAGTGTGTGTTCTCCAGAAGCAGACGGAAAAAAATCAGCCGGGCAAGTTGACAAGATTACTGCCGAGAAAATCGATTGCGCATTCACCCTGTCAGACCTGCTCACCCTGCACGCGGCACGCACTACACGAGCCAGGCCTGGGACGGTTCGGTTCGGGAGTCTGGGACAGGAAAGAGAGACCATTCCGTCGCAGATTGCAGCTGGTCACAAGAGACCAGCCCAGATTGCGCCCAGCCAGGGGAACGAGACTAGCATAGCTCGCATACCTGGCCAGCAGCAGAAGAAGCAAGGTGCAGTGCGGTCGCTGTCTGGAATAAATAAGGTAAACATGTCGCCCTCGATGTGGACGATGAGGTGGTCGCACCAGGTCATCAATGAACACCATCGACACCACTTGAAGTCTTGTTCGACCATCAGCCGTGTAAACAACGCTCTCAAGTCCATCATCCAACGAACAAGACCCGGAGGTCCGTGCACCACTATCAGCACTCTCCCAGTGTTATCAGCACCACCGATTATCAGCTAGGGCCAGGCCTTTGATGACGTAGTAGCCGCGGCAGCTCGTCTCCTCCTCCGCACTCGACCACGCAATAGCAACCGTCCTCGCGGCCTCTGTTTGGCACATCGATCTTGGGGACGTCGATCCAGGGTCCTCATTCTCCAGCAGACAAACAGTCTTGCCCGATCTCGATCCTCCCCCCCACATTGTGTCACTTTCTCCGGCTGTGTCATAGTAGGCATCCAGCCCGTCAGACCTGCCTCATCCGCAACCCGTCTCAGTACTACAAGTAGCCGGCCGCATTCAGCCATCCGAAACGGCTTTCTCTCTTGTTCTCCATCACCTCCCTTTCTTTATACCAACAAGACATACCACCACACCACCACCGCCACCACTACCAACTACCTCGGCTTCACTCACACACGTCACACAAGTCATACAAGTCATACCAGTCATACAAGTCATACAAGCACCACCACCACCACAACCACCACCACCACAGACACAAACACAGACACCCCGCACGAGGCATTACCATCTACCCCGCTTGAGCCCGTTCCTACAAGAACAACTTCAGTCACCATGAAGTTACTCAACCTTAACGACGGCGTCGAGGCCGGCGTCATGTGTGTAGAACCCACCCTCACAAACGATGGCATGGACGCCCGCAACCTAGCAAAGGCCCACAAGGGTCCCATTGTCACCCACCTAGAGCATCTTCCCCGCGGCATCCACGAGACGCCCGAGGAGAGGAAAAACCACTGGTTCGTCGGCTCCGTCGACCAAGGCACCACCTCTTCCCGCTTCCTTATCTTCAACGGCGAGGGCGACCCTGTTGCCAGCCACCAGATTGAGTTTGAGAACCTCTACCCCAAGTCAGGATGGCATGAGCACGACCCCATGACTCTGCTCAACTCGGTCGAAGAGTGCATTGAAGGTGCCATGCGTAAGTTTCAACGACTAGGCTTCTCCAAGAACGACATCCGCTCCATCGGCATCACCAACCAGCGCGAAACCACGCTCGTGTGGGACCATGAAACCGGCGAGCCTCTCTATAATGCCGTCGTCTGGTCCGATACCCGCACCAAGTCCCTTGTCCGCGACCTCAAGGACAAGGACGGCGCCGATGCCATCAAGGACCTTTGCGGTCTTCCCCTCTCCACTTATCCCAGCAGCGTCAAGCTTCTTTGGCTCATTGAGAATGTTGAGGCCGTCAAGCAGGCCTACGAAGAAGGCCGTCTTGCCTTCGGCACTGTCGACACTTGGCTCATCTACAAGCTCAATGGCGGTGCCCAGGCTGAGAGTCCTGTCCACGTAACAGACAGCACCAACGCCAGCAGAACCATGTTCATGAACATTCGCACTCTGCAGTATGACGACAAGATGCTAGGATTCTTCGGAATTGACCGAACCAAGGTGCATTTGCCCAAGATCGTCCCTTCGTCGGACCCTGAATGTTTCGGTCGCATTGCCAGTGGTGCGCTGTCGGGTGTGCCGATCGCTGGTTGCTTGGGCGATCAATCCAGCGCCCTGGTTGGCCAGTGCGGCTTCAACCCCGGCCAAGCAAAGAACACCTACGGCACTGGCTGCTTCCTGCTCTACAACGTCGGCACCGAGCCCGTCATCTCGCAGTACGGTCTTCTGTCCACTGTCGCCTACGACTTTGGCCAGGGCCGCGCGCCCGTCTACGCCCTCGAAGGCAGCATTGCTGTCGCCGGCGCCGGCGTCACCTTCCTCCAGAACAACCTCAACTTCATTGAGAACGCTAAGCAAATCAACGACCTTGCCGAGTCGGTGCCCGACAACGGAGGTGTTGTGTTTGTCACCGCCTTCAGCGGCCTGTTCGCCCCTTACTGGATCGATGATGCAAAGGGAACTTTGTGTAAGTGATCTCCATTACCCACTCTTTCCACACGACTTCTTCCGACCCACCTTGGAGCATCATCCAACCGTTACATTCATCCTACCCCGTTCCACATGAAAGATCGGAAGCTAACCTGTCATGTGCCCAATAGTCGGAATTACTCAACACACCCAAAAGGGACACATTGCTCGTGCCACTCTCGAGGCTACTTGCTTCCAGACCAAGGCTATCCTTGATGCCATGGAGAAAGACTCGGGCTGCAAGCTCAAGCTCCTCGCTGTCGATGGTGGTCTCTCCAACTCCGACCTGACCATGCAGACCCAGGCTGACATCAGCGGTATTCCCGTTGATCGCCCGGCCATGTGCGAAACCACCGCTCTTGGCGCTGCCATTGCGGCCGGCCTCGCTACCGGTGTCTGGAGCGATACCACCGAGCTCCAGGAAGTTAACCGGACCGGCCGGAAGGTCTTTGAGCCTAAGATTTCTCGCAAGTGTGCCGAGAAGAGGTTCAAGAAGTGGAACCAGGCTGTTCAGATGAGCCGCGGCTGGCTGCAAGACAATGACAACGAAGACGACGAGTGCGACGAGGAGGTGAAGAAGGCCTAAGCCGGACACCTCGCTTTCTCACCCTTTCTATGCGCATTCTCTTTCCAGATCCATCGTCTCACACGATGATCTTGTACAACATTTTGCTTGCTTTAAAAATACTGCATTGGGATTTTGCGATGGAGTTCGGATTGAGCATTTTTGGGTATATTTTTTCATTCTTTTCTCCTGTATAACTTATCATGATTGGGCTTTTTTTTTGCGAGGAGTTACGGCGAAAAAGGGCGCAATGAACAAAGCAACACACGCATGAATAAGCGTGAATGGGACTGCCGGCGGGAATAAATGGCTTGATCTAATACCTTACGAGGATACCCTCATTTAGTTCTTGGAACATTGGGACTTGGATGGCTATCAAGTAATTACATTATTATATGAATATTTCAACATCATTATATGAATATTCCACAAACTGCTGCCCATTCGTGATGGCAATTGACGTCTTTTTCCGCTTCGCTGGCTTTGTGCCTCAGAATATCCCTCATCACTCTGCTACTCCCACCCCAGTTCGTAGACATAAAAATTTCCCCTATCCATGGCCGGCGTCATGCCGAACATCACTTCTCTTTCCATCACGTAACTTGCACACAGCCGGATAATCCGGACTTACGTACCATGACTTCCGGTCCCCATCACATGTCCTTTAACACTCCGGTTGCTGCATCCTCGGCCTAAGCACTTATTTGTTATCTTTTCATCCTCCCTCCTTGTTCCTCGATCCTCCAAGTAGATCCCGATAGTTGAAGTGGATAGGTGGATCATATCATCTACATGCAGAACTATAGGTAGGCAGATACTGTAGAAACTCGCGAGACTGGTCAAATACTATCGCTCCATAGGCACCGGATATGCGGCGAATTTGTACAGGTAGCTGACAGGACCAGGCCGGCCCTTGTGCCTCAAAATGTATGTAAGTTAACATAGAAGGCAATATCTCCGAGCTTACACTAACTGGAAGGCCACATTCACTGGCATATGCGTGCTTACTGGGCATACTTCTGGCAGATTTCTGTCATGTGTTCGGAGCCTAAAGAAGGATAGTAGGTATTTGACCAATTTCGCGAGTTCTATGACATCAAGGTGCGCACGCAGGAGAAATGTTGAAGACTTACGTACCACAAGGTACATGGAGTGGTGGTATGTTAAGGCATGTAAAGATCACGCCCAATGTGCGCCGGCATTCACAGGCTGTCTGTCAGTACCTAGTCATATGTACAAGTTCCAGCGAAATTTGGAGACGTATGAACCCCAATAACTGTCATCATGTCTTGTTTCACCTTGGCTTGCCCTGCTCTTTATTAGTCAATATAAAGGTATGCATACAGCTGTTCCCTTGAACTTGTCTACATCAACACTACCTACAAACCCACACTTTACAAGCTTTCTGGCCTCACTGGAAAACACTGAAAATCGAGGGACATTTAGTGTATGGGTGTGTGTGATTGACACTCGTTCATTGCGAGCTGGATTTTCCAAGTCGGCCTTTGGAAGTAAAGAGAATATATTTTTCAGATCTGTCACTAGAAAAGTACTTTGAGGTACCTATGTTTGGCTCCGTTTGCTATGAATCCATTTTTTCCAAGATCCGACCGAGCATGTAACAGGTTGCCCCCCTCACGGTGATATAAGAAAATATCAAGCCGGATAATCTTACCAAAAGAAATGCCCCAGAGACACGGTACAGACACGCGGAACCGGCTTTTTCCCAACATCAATTGCAAGCATGCTTGCACGTCTTATAGACCATTTTGCAGACGTAGAGCCAACTGGGCTCTGTCATTCGTCTGCTAGCAATGGCCCAAGGTACCATATGTCGGTATGCCGTGGTTTGGGACATAAGTCTTCCTCCAAACCAAGCAAGACGTGCATATATCCCCTATACGAGCTAGATCACCACTGCCGGGTCAAACGCCTTCAAGTCTCCTTGAACAGCCGCACCATATCCCTAGTCCCGCATGCTCTCCAATTTGGTTCTGGTGGTAAGTCGCTTATGACCATCACAAGTCTTTTCGCGAGCTAGACAGTGTAGACACGATACAGGCTACAGAAAAGATGATCAGATGATGATTACAAGACGGCAGAGTTAGAACCGAGTTGCAACAGTTGGAGAAATGCAAAGCGAGACGACGTGATACCAGCTTCATGCAGCAAACTAAAGGTAATGTAAGCAGGTCAGGCAACGTAGGACAAGACAGTGGGTGTCGACGGAATATACCTAAAGCAAAACAAGGTAAGGCTAGTCTGCTCAATGTACCCAAGTACCCTAGGTAAGGCGAAGCAGTCAAGGCAAGGCAAGGCAGTTGAAATACGGTATGGTACATGAAGACATGCTACTAACTGCAGCTTATGTCAATGTGTTTTGGTGTGACCGAGGCATTGTGGGAGATTTTGTCGACGTATACCTACGACATATCGTCATTGCCTCATTGCAGAACAAACCAGTTCAACCCCCACCGACGTGAAGTGGGATATGATGATAATGACCCAAGCTTCTTCCTTTTCTCTTGACAAGTCTTCTTTCTACACTGCTTTGCATATCTTCCCCGTCATTTGTTCTTCCGTTCACTCTTCCATTTTGGTCTCGTCTGAGAGCCAACTGATGAGGAAGATCTCCTCTTATACATTCCTCAACTGTCAATAACATGTGACTGCTGGTACATACGGCCACAGCCTCATCAAACCTATACAAAACATCACCATATTGTCAACATGGCACTTGAAGTCGAGAGAGAGAGGGGAATTGTTCAATTGCGAGTCAATTGCATGGTTATGTCTGACCACCCCAATGACCCATATTTCATGCTATGGCATAACAGAACCTTTTCAGCAAGCGTTGCCATCGTCCAGACTCCTTTTTGCTCTCCCATGCCCTTTTTTCAAGTCCCCCCGGAAATGCGTCGTCCTTTCTCTCCCCAAGGGCGAATTCGCATGCAACAAATCCGGCCTCGCATACCATATTACCACATGCTCAGAAAAATGTCGTTACAGTATAGCATGATTCGGGCCCGCGTATCGAGAACTATCTTGAGAAGTCATCCGCCGTAAAATCGTTCCGCGCAAGGCACCGTTTGTTGCGGACGATGAAACAAAATGCGTTAAACCGAGAAGAATATCAAGATCGAAGAGGGGAGAAAGCGGAGGAGACCGGAGGGTTGTATTTCTTTTTTTGCGTCATTCAGCAACGGCACAGATGGTAGGAGCCGAGTCACGAGAGAGAAGTAAGGCAGGTAAAAAGTCGAAGAGGTGAAAAAGGTATGGCGGTGTCGAGAAAAGATCTAAAAAGGTGGTATATTTTTCGAAGAAATTAAGATGAATGATTATGGTAGCTCGTCTCGTCATCGTTACGGTCGCGGAAAGTCAGGACTAGATGGCTTCGTTTACATGATAATGGCCGGTACGTCGACGTTGGCCTTGATGGTCTTGTGTGGCAGAATGCTGCCGCCGTTAACGTAAATCTCGTCGCCAATGGTGACATCGTCGCCGAGAACTGTTACGTTCTCGAGACGGGCCCACTTGCCAACCGTGCTGTTCCAGCCAACAATGGTGCTCTTGACCCAAGCGTGGTCCTTAACCTTGGATCCTTCGAGCAACACACAGCGCTGCAGACGGACGCCGTCGCCAACGACAACGTTGGGGCCAATGGTAACATTGGGTCCGATTCTGCAGTTCTTGCCGATCTTCGCTGAGGGGTCGATAAGAACGTTGCCGCCGTGGATGTAGGGCAGAGTGGTGGGGGCGAGCTCCTTGGAGCCCTTCTTGGTAAGGGAGGAAAGATAGAGGCAGGTACCCGTCAGGAAATCCTTGGGCTGACCGATGTCCATCCAGAAGCCCTCAAGGTCGAAAGAGTGTAATTGACCGTCCCTGACCATGGCAGGGAAGGTCTCCTGTTCGATGGAGGTGGGCCGCAGCTCAACGCGGTCAATGACTGAGGGGTTGAAGATGTAGAGGCCGGCGTTGATGCGGTTGCCGACGAACTGCACGGGCTTCTCAACGAAGCGGTCGATGCGAGATGGGTGGTTGGGCTTGTGGACGACGACACCATACTTGGAAGGCTCCTCCACCTTGGTCACCACGATGGTACCCTCGTCACCGTGGGCCTTGTGGAAGGCGGCGAGCTCCTTGAAGGGATATTCGCAGGTAACGTCGGAGTTGAGGACAAAGAAGGGAGTGTCGTCTTTCCTGAGGACGTCCTCGGCCAACTTCAGGGGACCAGCAGTGCCCAGGGGCTCGCTTTCGATAGAGATGGTAATGTTGATACCGAACTGCTTCTCGTACTGCATTGGGGGAGAGAAGAAAGGGTTAGCAAGGTACCTCTAGTCGGGGGGCCTTCTTTTCCGAAGGAGCTTGTCACTAACCTCAGCCAAGTACTTCTCCATAATTTCAGGGCGATAGTTGACGGCGAGAACGATGTCGGTAACACCGGCTGCCGCAAGGGCCTCGATCTGGTGCAGAATCATACGCTTGTTGCCGAACTCAACCAGGGGCTTGGGCATGGTCAAGGTCTATATCAAGAGACGTGGTTAGTCGTGACGTCGAATTGCTATGACGGCTACCAGGCCGCAGACAGGCCAGCCATGAGGCCATGGCATGGCATCCCATGGCACAGCCCAGGATGGTATGGTTGGGGGGGTCGCTTACGAGAGGGCGAAGGCGAGTGCCAAAGCCGCCGACGAGAATAAGAGCTGCAACAGGGGGGGAAACGCGTCAGTCAGGGTTCCCGTCATTGTAGGGTCCATTGTGTGGGCCAAGAGCACCAGCACCAGGAGAGAGGAATCGAGCAGAGCTTACCCTTCATGATTGCTGGTTTGGTGGTGGTTGTGTTGGTGGAAGTGTCGGTCGTAACGGTCGTGATAGACAACGAGCGTATCGCAGAAAGGGTTGTTCAACGAGTGTAAGAAGGAAGGAAGAAGCTGGAAAGGCGGCTTGCTACAACCGGTGCAAGAACTGGAGCGTTGTGAAAAGGGGGGGAAGTGATTACTATGGCCTCTTGGCGGGAATTAACGACGACCTGTCAAGTATGAAGAACAGGACGATGGGCTGCGATGGTGATAGAAGGGAATAGGGTGGTGTGTCCCGAGGACGAAAGGTGTGGTTTGGAGGTGGGAGAAGGTGGGATGATGTATGGAAGTGGAAGCGAAGGTTAATGTTTCCTGTTGATTGAGGACACCCTGGATGGATCTTTTTTTCGAGTCGAGGGTCCCGGACGGTCGAGTCTCTGCCCGCTCTCTGGGTGTGTTGCGGGCTGAATGGATGCCAGATGGTCTGAGGCTGCCCGCTGCTACTATTCCACTAGTGTACACTTTTGGCTCCCCTCCCGGGCCACTCAGCTTCCATTCCCCTGGCTGGTGGACGGGAACAGGGGGCCAGGTCACACACCTCGTCCCGGGCCACTTCCAGTCACCAGTTTGGCTCCCGCACGCAGGCACCTCCCCACCTGAACCCTCTTTACTTGACGAAAGTACGTACCTATGGTACTCCACGGGCAGTCTCGACGTTTCCGTCACGGATTCCATGCACGTTTTCCCTTTTCGTCCATTGTATCTCACTCATTCCACACAACCAGGTTGGGCCCTCTTCTTCACCACTGCGCTCTGCAGCGGCCAAGCTGTCATTGCTGTTTCCATCTCGAGCTGGTTTGGGCATGGCGCAGCAGCTTCCGGTGGGTTCCCTGCTCGATGATTTCCTGGTCCATGCCACTGCACCATGCTAAAACGGTCCGCTAGCGGTTCCTGTGGCCCGTGCTCCATCTCCGGTGCTCTCTTTGTGGTCAAGTTGGGGAAACCTGGAAAGGGGCACGGCCTCGAATGGACATGTCCCATTGGTTGAAGCCCCCACCAGAGAGGGGCAGACCACCCAAGAGATCCAAGCGGGCTCGCCAATCAAACCACCTCAATCTCCTTGACGAGATTGGCTTGCGCCGTTGCAGAACACCATCCCCTGAATTTCCATCGATGCTTCTTTTGTTTCGGTGCCGCCCCCTTTTTTTTTTTTAGTGTAGCCACGGCGCCGCCCGAGCAGGTCAACGTCGACGACATCAGTCAGACCTGCCAACTCGATAAGCGATTTCGCTTGACTTATGTCGCGATAATCTACAAGATGTTTCAGGTTCAGACAATTGGCCTGTGTGGTCATCAACTCGATGTCTGCCCATCGTTCAGACGTTGAAGTTATACTCGACGAGTATATACTACACACGCAGCCCTCAAACTTGCCCCTCTGTCTCATAAAAGTCATGTGCTCCATCTTCCGCCCGTGGCGTGGGTCGTGGGTCATGGAACTTTTGCTGCAGCACACCACGCCCACTCTACGACTCCACGAACTACGCTACAAACCTGCTTTTGGCACAACATCGTCAGAGTTGGGCCGAGCCAAGTCAAAATAACAAGAACAAAAATACATTGTGCGCCTCAAGCACAGATCTGACTCTGTGAAAGCTTCTACGCCGTTTGCGATATCCTCCATCGGGTAATGGGGGAATTCGAGCAGATCGTTCAAAATGTCAAAACAAGCTTCCTTGTCGAGGAAATGAAGGGTGTTTTATCCACAGCGGTGATCTGGATACACCGACCCTGACTGACCCAGAAATATCCCGAAATGTGGAAATGGGCTATCGTACCATGTATACACAACTTCATCAAAAGTTCAACGTGATCTCTCATACCTGCCTGTGGTGGTGGTGGCGGTTGTTATACGAGGTACATTAAAGGATGATACGTGGTGTGGTGACTGCGGTCTCACTTCTCACCTTATGGCACACGAGCTTACATTACCTACGTAGGAATGTATATGCCTCTTGCGTCAAATGCAATCTGGAAGCTCGGACCAGAAATGATGGAGTATCTTAAAGTCAGGCGAGTCGAGTGGTATACAGCGTACAATACCACAATGCGCATACGTAAGCCCATCTCCATAGGAATCCGCAACCGCAACCGCAACCGCCCGAGACAAGGATACCCACCATCCCCCAAAACCCTTTTGACCTCCAATGAAACAAGCACCGCCACGTTCGATGTTTTGCAGTGGTACTACTATTGCCCCGAACCTAAGCCTGGTCCAAGTATATAATCCATATACATAGGTGCTGGTGATCGCAATCATCACGGTTCTGTGGCGTCGATGATGATATGTCAATCACTCACTGGGTCCTAGAGTAAACCGGAGATTGGCGGCTCCCACAATGGCACGAGATACGCTGCTCTTCAGGTTTATGAACTCCATCTCCATCACTTATCCTTCTTCTCATTCCTCAATTTCTGCTCAAGCATTTAAATCATAGGTCGTCTATCAAGTACCCTTGAAGTCTCCAGTCTGTAAAGTTGGAGTTCCACCGACAAACTGAATCCGTGGATTTAGTATCTGACCCCTGACATCCCAAAGTTCAAAGTCCGGGCTTCTAACGTACTAACCCTTACCTGACCCTGGACGGATCCTAAACTCTAGAGAAGTGCCAACCATATATATATCATCCTAGCGGTTCGCTCGCTTGGTTTTCCCTTTCCATGTGCGTTCCTTCGTTCTTCCCTTCCCTGGCCCAGCAGGCCCCCAGTTACATACCGCACCCTTGACCTCATTTGAGATCTTTACCCCTGGGTAGTCCCGCAGGACGCGGGCTGGATGGGGACTACTGAAACGGAGCTCTATCGGGAGGAGCACTGCAATGTCGGTACGAGGCTGATCGAGCATAGCGAATCGGGATCGGGATCGGACTGGGGTTATAGGGCTGGAATGGGTAGACGTCTGCTCCCATGTACTCAAGTGCTAACAATATTCGCCTGAAACCCGCGCCACACATATTAGTGCAGATGTACCAACTACGTTGAACTTATATCGACGGTTGAGAATGATACAAAGGAGAACATATCACAGTAAGATAATATCATACCGAAAATATCCACCAAGACTGAGCAATATCGCGAGAAAACGATTGTGTTCTTTTTATCAACCATGTCATCATCATCATCATCATCGTCGTCACCCTCTATCTTATTCACGGGTGCGACGAGTCATATACGCTACGTTACTTGATGCTATCATCACCCCCTCCTCTCACCATCTATTTCCCCGTCAGACCCCCTCCTCTCACCATCTATACCCCCGTCAGATCCCCTCCTCTGCACCAGCACTCAAGTTGCCTGGTCTCGTCATCCGTGTCTTTTTAGAGATGCCGTTTCGTCAAGTCGTAAAATCATGAAGAGTAAATTCCCAGAAGAGAAGAAAGAATGGGGAAAGAAGAAGAACAAAGCCGCGAACCTCCCATGCCAGACTCCCCTCCCCCCTCCTGATACAAGAACGCGAGGAAGTAAAGTGCTCCGACCGGTCCAAATTCAGCCAAGTATGCCCTTCGCTGAATCAATGAGTTCGTGTCTCCCGGCCAAAAAAGAGAGAACAGATGTTTTGCGGCAAAGTATGAGGGCCTACGCGTGGACATACCGCTCCAATGTCTCGTGAAGGTGCGAAACCTATCCAGTTCAGGCGGAATGAATGGACTGCCTTTTAAGACAGCTGCAATAACAATGAAATGTGTCCCAAACCAAGAAGGAGTGGCCGTATGAAAGTGTCTTGCCTCGGTATTTCGAACTCAAGGTTCGATCACGCCAAGGTGAAAGCGGTCTTAGACACATATGAAGCTGTTCAGAGTCCGCACAAAGCAGTGAGAAGGACAATCCCTTATCAGCTGGGTCAGGCTGGACCAGGGACTTCCAATCCAAGTACGGCTGTACTTCAATAATACGGACGAAGCTTTTTTGAGGCCCAGTGAGGCTTCTAAAATAACCAAAAACCCGTCACACACGAGGAAAACCCAGAGGATCCAAGATAAGGGAAGGAAGTAGAATCGTGACAACGCATCAGATCCATGTAATCTATATTCCGTAGGTCGTCCAGTCATGAATTTTGCCGATGCAGCTTTTGTGCGTGTAGAAACCAGTGGTGATGCTATTCGTTCGTCCTTTTCCGAGTCGTCAATTGATCGTCACCTAAGGGTATAAATCCCGGGTCTTATCACCGTGTTGCTGTGAAGCGTGAAGAAGTATAGAAGAAAACGAGAAAATGCGAATCCGCTGATCGAGAAGGAATCCACGCCTTCCCAAGGGGTTGTGTTGCCTTCTGCCAAGGTGTGGCAGCTCCACAGCCCTTATTCCACCGAAGCAGTCGAGCTGCTGCTTGATTCATCTCCGGAATGCCGAGTGCGGTGTCCATGCGTATAGTGAGACGACGTTTGAGGACGGCTGCTCCGTCTGGACTTGTGCTTGGCCTCGTCTGCCGGTAACCCTTGGACGATTCCGTTCCGAGCCAGCATCCCTCCATTGACCGAGAAATTTCGGCAAACCATAAACGCACGCATTGCCGCGTTTTCCTGAGCAAGTCCATGTGTTTGATATGGAATATCTGTCTGATATTCGCGGCCGTTGACGAGAACCAAGCAGGTAAAGCCAGTGCCATCACGATAACACTCGTAGGAGGGATCATGCCATCCACGCCGCCGGCAAAGACCTGTAGAAACCCAAATTAGTAGCTTTTCTCATCAGAGTGGCGACAGTACCTAGGCTCAATCATGAAAAAGCATGTGTCATGTGCAGCTGGATTCCGTGCCTGCGTGGCAGCCGAACACGGATGCCTCAGCCCTATGACCGGGGTTGGTTTGATCTGTGGGTAACGGGGGGCCAAGATGACACCTGGTGTACGATCTCTGGAAGAAGAAAAAGACGCAGGACATCTCCATGTTGTGGAAATCTCATGCAGGGGTAAACCATTCCCAAGGGGGAAATGTCATGCCTCGTGACAACACCCCACAACAAGATTGGTAGTGTAGGATTTGTGATTAAATTGGGAAGCGAGGTTTGACAGCAAAAATTGACGCTTGAGTGACTTACTCTCCAGATACTGCATGTAGAAACCAGCCATGGTGTTGCTTATCGTCTCTGTACGAAGAAATTCCAGGAGAAGCGAGACAGAGATGGAACGGCAGAATGTATGAGTTTCTACAAACAGTGGAGGTGACGATGGTGAAAAAGAAGGAGGCGAGGAGGCTGCGGGTAGATGTCCGAGATCCGAGGATGTGATGCAATCGAGCCTAACTAAAAGGCAGAAGGGGATGCGAGGCAGTGCCAGAAGCGGGCGGGCAGGTATGGACGACGAAGCTGCATCACCTTGATGAGCAGTCAACGGCGAGACATGTGTGCTTTACATATTGCAGTGAAGGAGCAGCTTCGTGCGGGGCAAGGGGGGAGGCAAAAATGTCCGAATTCAGACGCCAAAGAGACGACATGAGGGAAACCCAAACGGACAGGAGGAGAAAGTGTTCGTCGGATGCAATGTTTGACCGTCAAGATGCGGCTCAAAGTGTGACCCATCTTGATGCGCTGGCATTGTCGTTGCCAGTTGATAGAGCCGGAGACCGGGCCAACTCCACACCACACATACACCACCCATGGGGTATGCATTAATATGCCTGGGGGGGAAGATCTGCTCTGATAAGTCGAGCCAGTCTTGGATTGAAATGGGCATAGATGGAGCCCGACACCATTTGTGTGATATGTTCTTTTCCCTTTCCGGCACCTGGCTCAACTCCTGGGTCGGCCTCCACATGTTCTTCGGCCTCGTTCGCCGCCCTAGCACACCGCGATCGTGTCCCATCGCTAAACAGATGAGATAGGCTCGCGGGGCTTCTTGGTTATGCAGAGTTAGGCATAGCAAGGTGGCAAAATCGTATGCCCAAGAGCCAGTCTGGTGGTCCAAGAGAGAAATCGAAGCAAGACTCGAAAATTCGGGAGCAAGCGGTCTTTTGCCGGCAACCAGTCAAGTTTCAGAAGTGGCTTATGTTGAAGCCAAGGGGTGCCAGAAGAAAGGATGTGCCTGGCTCGCAAGTCGTGGGCACGAAAAACAGTCAATGAAAAACATCAAGCCCGGTAAGATCCATCTGACTGGTGGCTCTTTAAACCACTTATGCAGCCTGGGCTATGGCACATCCAACATGTATCCTCGGTAGTACTGGTGTTTGTGCTATCGACACTGTCGATAGACGGACCGCATGGCCTCTGCGGTACCTTTTTCCAGCAGAGATGAAGTGTGTCTCCACTTGCTATGCTACCGTCCGAGATCAACGGCAGAGGTAAAATAGCACCAAAGTCGGCGGGTCCATATACTGCTACATGAACCAGCCAGGAACGGGGTCGGGGTTGGGGTTGGAACCCGGGGGGCATGAATAGCCAAGCGGGCAGGGAAGGCCGGGAGAAGTTGAGATGGCATGTTCGGTTTGGGTGACCTCGCTGAGAGGTGAACCGGAGATCATTGGCGCTGTGAAATTTGTGGGCCAGAACTCGGGCAACATGGGCATACCTTGGTTCGGCAGGCAGCGAGACCTGGGACGGAGGAGAGACCAGCGGCGTTGGCGACCTTTTCGGAGCTGGTCAGCACAAGAGGAGGAAGGACGGCTGGCGTATCAAAACCGCGGGATCAAGAGATCCGGAAAGACAACAACAACAACAACAACAACGACAAGCCGGTGGTGTTGCTGGGTGGTGTTTTCCGGCCGGGCCATCCATCATCCATGGACCATGGACCATGGACCACCGTCTGCTCGTCGGTGTTTGTTTCTCTCTTGGCAGCACTCATCTTCCAAGCTGTCTACCTACCTAGTTGGTCAACAAATGGGGCAGGGTGTCGAAGTGGTGAGAAATGGTTGTCATGGTCACGGAAAGGGCCGGTACAAAGGTCTGTGTAGTGGAACAAATCGAGCCGTATCAAAACGACTGGCTCTTTGGCCGACCACGAAGTCGGTGAATGAGGGATGAGGTGCATGAACAGTGGCTGGGCCGGCGAACCCTTGCATGTCCTGGGTGCGGGTGCGTCTGGCCCCAGGAGAGAGCGAGGTCGCTGAATGGCCGGTCTCATGGCGAGGCCGCAAGGCCGCGAGGCAGCTAGGCACAAGAAGGCCTTAAGACGCATGCAATGATGAGTTGGCAATGCTGCTGGATATTACATCGACAAGCCAGAATGGACTGGTGCAGAAATCATGGAAGACGTGCTGCGGGCACTGCCAGAGTTGCGTGACAAGAGCACCAGGCGAAGAACAGGCAGTGGCAGGCCCTTCCTTGCCCTCACAGAGGTACGGGTACAAGTCCTCAGCTGGAGGGGTTCCAAGGGAGCCAACCGGGCCGGAAGAGATACATCGACGGAGCAGTCCACGGGCCCAGCATGGGTTGCCGTGCTATCCACAGGCCGGCGTGTAAGAAAAGAAGGAGGAGAGCGCGGGCGGAGGAAAGCGGGAAGAACGAGGGCAGCCAGTCACGATGGCGATACTCGGTCGCTGTCGCTGGCGACAATTGGTGTTGAAAGGCCGGGGAGGAAGAGGAAGAGGAGGAGACCAGGGAGACGCACCCAAGCCCAAGTCATCACCAATGTGAGCGTCAATGTTCACTTCCTGTCTGCCTGCCCATCGCTCGTATGTGAATGTCGTGATTCGGCTGTCACCTCTTGGGCTTCACCGTGTATGTATACCTCAGCTTGTCGGGACAGTAAGTGGCCATGGGGCTGTTGGCATGGCAGTAACGGCTCGTGTTGAAGTGCAAGAAGCCTACACCTCGGTTCGAGGATTTGAATATG
Source organism: Neurospora crassa OR74A (assembly GCF_000182925.2). Taxonomy (NCBI): domain Eukaryota; kingdom Fungi; phylum Ascomycota; class Sordariomycetes; order Sordariales; family Sordariaceae; genus Neurospora; species Neurospora crassa. Next base: position 3,129,027 of record NC_026506.1, read on the forward strand.
AGAGGTTGAAAATGCACATGAAGAGACGAGATCTCGTCCGAATTGTTCACTTGAGAACGAGGGATGCGGGGACTCTGTGCTTGCTCCGTGCATAGTAACATGGAGCGAAGGAGCTCTTGCTTGATGGGTTCAGTGGTACATACCTACCTCTACTGTACACTACATAGCATGCCTTATCGCGCCTGCCCTACAAACTCGAGGTTCCATTTCTTTCCGTCTCTCTGTCACTTATCTCCCACCTGAATCGGCATTGGAAAGATCGGTGCATGCCACCATGTTCGACGCCGTCTGTTTCACACGGGAAGGTTATTTCCTTGGACACCAAACACAGGGCAAGAAGGATGCGAACCAAGCAACCTCGCCGCAACCTCCAATGAGATTTGCAAAGCACATGAAAGTGCGCATGGTTGGTGGTCAATGCTCCTGGATTTTCCATCCATGTCGCTAAAATGGAGGGGGAAAGAGGGGCTTTTTGAGTTAAACATTCAAGGATGGAATTCTTCTAGAACACGAACCCAGCGAACACCCAAGCCCTCACTCAGTGAGTGTCATTGATTTTGCCTCATATTGTGTCGTCCCAGCCTCGTATCAACTTCTTTGCTATCGATAGTAGGTTTTGAAAGCTCCGATATCAGGTTGACCTGGACCTGGCACCCCGCCATCGCCTCGAATTCATGGCACCTGCCCAGGATAAATAGACAGGAAGACCCAAACACTTGGATCAAGAGAACCATCATCGCCCATGAACCCCCCTCCTCGATCGACATTCTCGGGCTCATTTGCTTGAACCTGATCCCCAAGCTGTGACAACTAAATCAGCACTCGACATGCAGAAGACCAATCAGACCACCTCTAATGCCATCATCTCACTTCATCGATCAGCACTTTCCCTGAAGAATCGGGGGGTCAAGGGAGTCGTTCTTTCCTTTCTGCTTTCCTGTTCCCTGCGGCCCCGCATGCTCGCTCCGTTCCTTCTTCCCCTTTTCGATGGACTGGACACGAATCAGGTTGACATCCACTGCAATGATTGACACGATGAGGGGTAGAGGTAGAGGTAGGTAGGTACGCTCGGTACCACGGTACGGTACAGCTGAGCTTTTGAGGTTGTTCCCTTGTTCCCCCTCATCAGAGCCATCACTCGCATATGGTGATGATCAGCTCTTCTGATTTATTCCACTGCAACGTCATGCTTCAATCCCAACATCAACTTACCAAACCCACCAGCTGCGATCTGGCTCCATGCTTAGTTTGTTTCCAACCTCTTCTCCAGCCATTAACCGGAGAAAATCACGTCGACTGCCAAGAAACAAAAAGCAGAGCCCGGCAAAGCAAAGACGGGCAAAGCTGCTTGCTTGGTGTCGGAAAAAATCATCACCATTATATTCCATCATGCCGGCTGATGGGGTTTGGCTTGCACTTTTGGACTGCTGTCGCAACTCCCACAGCTTTCCATGGCACTCTCGTTACCATCCACATGGGTTGGGTCAACGCTTGACCGTCATCCTTCCAAATGACTATCACCTCTTCTTGCCATGTACCACGTTGCTCACATTTCGGCAACACAGGTGAGATTACACAACAGAGCATGAACCACGCATGTTCAGAATTGAGCAGCAGTTCTGCAACCTTCTACGACTTGTTTACTTTCCTAGCCATTGCCATATCATTGGCAATTATTGACTGATGCCAACCGGGACTCATCCGAGTGCTTATCCAAGGACCCGGCCAGAATATAATCGGGATATTGATCATCATGAAGGCTGCGAAATGATGAAAGCTCAACCAATAAGATATCATTGGACCGTCTAAGAATGGTTCTTTGATTGGTGCTGGTTTGTTCTTAACCCATACCCCCCCTCTGCCACCGTCCTGTGATCCTGATTCGAGACCTCCGCCGACCGAACGACTGACAAGCATTCCGGGGCGAGTGACACAGATATCGGGCACTACTAGAGAATTCATGGCAAGCAACACCAATTTGACAAGATGTCTTGCTTTGAGGAATCAAGCCTTTGGTGGTCGACTTGATCCATAATGTGATTTGGTTTCCCGGACGGTCTGTTCGGCAGCATGATTCCTATACAAGGGTCAAGTGTGGGAGCAAAGAAAGATCCTGCCCATTTCTCTTGTCTTGACTCACGAACTCCTCCGCAGGGATATCGTCCATGGCTTCGAGATTTGTTGTGGTGCATAGACTGCCATGTTCCCAAAGTGTTGTACGCTCACGGCCTCTCGGTACGCATTCCTGCATCTACATCTAGCCCGCTCTTTCCTTCGTTCCATATCTGCACGAGTCAATCGATGGTGGCGTGCTCGGAAAGATGGAAAGGATGGCCAGCGACGGATATCGACAGCAAATAACTGATCGTTGATTACACTTTCAGGGTCCAATCCATTTCACCCAAGCCTCAAGCCGGGGCATTTCCATCCCAAACATCGTATCCTGCAGTAACTGTGGTCTCGCTTTGTTTCGGAACGGATGGGTGCCTAACCGCGAGGTGGAAGTGCAGTGGAAGGCTTCGCTTTGCCTTGGCGATTGCTTCTGTCCTAGCGCCCTGATAGGCTGACTTGCAAATTTGCAAGACAAACCCACATAATCCAATGATCATGGTAGCGGAAGCCTTTCCGAGAGCCGCTCTTTGCTGTTGGAATGAGAGGGATCGCATTTGGATATGGGGGGTAGCGAAGAGACGGATGTTGGGCTTACTAAGACTGACCGTTAATATCTCTATACTCACAATGACCAGGTGTCGGGCCAAATATCCCTTCCATCATTGACGTGCTTGTTCGTGCGATCTTTCTTCCAGTTTTTTCAAGTCTGCATCGGCTTGCCCACGGCATTGCAGGATATCATATATCGGCCAATTGGCAGCTTAAGAGCACTGAAATATGCTTGGTTCCGACCGCCGATGTCACTCTTATTTATCTCAAGCTGATAGCTTGTAGACATGAGATTGACTGGTCAGTATCAGGACTTAATAGAGAACGATAACAGAGCAAACATCAAGCAAGCAGTATTTGGTGCTTTATTGTATTTCGCTATGTGATTTACTGATTAGCCTTGACATTCAATCTGATATGTCCTTGCTACCTTGCTTGTTGTACTTATTCTAGGCATGCTTGTAGACTACTTTCATGGTTAACCCAACGCGAGGGCTTAGTAGCGAACTAAGCATGCCCGTCTATTTCCGACGATGCCGAGAAACATATGCTACCTAGTGTACGACCTGCTTTGAATGCAACCACCGAGATGGAAGCGTTCGCCCGTTTCCGCAGGCTCTTGCAAGGATACCATTCTCAGCGTCCTGCACAATATATACTCATCACCAAGTACTCGCTGCCTTGATATCACAAACTACCTGGTCACTATTCCGCATAACCCTTCCCCTCTTCCCCAAGGACAGCAGCCACAGCACCCCAATCTGACTGGAACCTCCCTCTCATTCTATCCCAATCTAGCCAATCTACTCAATTTACCCAATTCCCTATTGCCCCATCAATAATGTCCTAGTCCTCACTCTCCCCCTAAAGTGGAGGCGAACCCACTTCTTCCCTGGAAATACGCCCTGATTGCGTTCACATTCTTCTGCGGGATCGCATAAGCCGGGTGGATAGGCCTGACCCGATCCGAGTCTTCGTAAATCTGGTCATTTTCGTCAATGTAAGGGAAGACGTTCCAGACGGAATCGGCGCCCAGAGCGGCCAGGCTGGGGGTAGTATCTCCGTTGGGAAGGGGAAGGGGATCGGAGTCGAGGTCCCATTGGTGTTGAGCAGAAGAGAGGCCGGAGAGGACGTAATTGGTGTGGTAAGGGTCTGACATTCTGAAGGGGGGGGACGTTAGTATAAATAGAGGTTAATGAGGGAGGGAAGGGGGGATGAGGTGAAGTGGGGAGGGGAGGTGGGTCAGCTAAGTTAAGGAAACCTGAAATGGAGGTGAAGTGAGTGTGAAGAAAGTTGGAACAGGTGAGGTAAGAAGATGAGATGATGTAAAGTAAAACAGGTGAGGTAAAAAGTAAGGTGAAATAATGAAAAGTAAAGCGAGGTAAGATCGCAGAATACAATGAAACCTCAATCCGAAGCAAAGCAAAGCAAAGCATAACAAAAGGGGGGAGAAAAACTCACTTATATGGCTTATCCCTCAGTCCACCCCTCTTAGTCTGGTCCTGGCAACAGCAAAGGATATACCGAATCAAACCTTCTCGACTATAGAGACTCTCCGGCGCAGCCGCAAGACCGGTGGCTGTCTTGTTCTTCTCGGCACCAGGGCCGGAGGGACTGAGACATGCCTCAATAAGGGGGAAACATCCACCCGCCCAGTGGCTGTAACAGCCGTCAACCAGCTTGTTGGTGCGTCCCGAAAACCCGCCTTCGGGTGCGTACTGCCGGTAAGACAACCAGGAGACGAGGCGTGGGACGTCTAGGTAGCTGGTGGGTGGGAAAGAGAACTTGTTAGCTGTCTGTATGTCTGACGAGAAGGTACTTAGAGGGGGTCATGCGCATATGAAATGCAGTGTGCTTGTTATCGTTGTTGGAATGGATATTTTATGAGACAGGTGGTGAGAGATCTGGCTTGTTTGCTTCATGTTTTCTCCGGACCGTGATCAAGCCTGCTTACCTTGGAATGATACGGCGAGGGTTGTCCAGGATGGCGAGACAGGCGAGAGCGCAAAAGGCATACGCGCCATGGGCCTCGTTGTTGGGTTGACTAGATATCCCGCCCTCGAAGGTTTGGCCTGGGCTCATGTTAGTCTGACTGCCTCTTCATAGCCTCTTCTGTTTCGATACAAGGATGTAAAACTAGGGTAACACTTACAACTACGCACATATTCCGCTAAGCCAGTCAACAGGTTTGAGCGACCGTCATATGCAGGAGATTCTGGCGTCAAGTCCAGAGGCAGATCGAGCAGAGTAATGATCACAGCCGCGATATATGCCCCCCTTTCCGGTTATCCGTGTGGTGTCAGTCAACATGTTCGATTAAGAGAAGTGTGGCCTGGGACCAACGCACCTGATATCCTCCTCACCTCCCACGCATACCTGAAAGCCACCATCAGGCTGCTTCAAAGAGCACAGCCATTTCCACATAGCCTTCTTATCGATAACATCATATGCTTCCTCACCTCCAACCAGGGCGATAGCTAGGATGACCGCATACGTCGTAGCCAGGTGCGAAGTCTGTCCATGGCCTCCACCGAATCCTCCAGACTCATTCTGCATGGTGCGAGCGGTCTCGATAACGCTATCCCTGTAACTAGACACATCTTCCCCCATCATGGTGAGACCGGACAGACACCAGTAGAGGTACCATGGCCTGCTAGCGTCCACTGCAACGAAGCGACCTGGTAACGGGCCAAGGGACTGCTTGAGAAACTTGATATGCTTCTCCCTGTTCAGCTTGGGGAGGCCATAGTCGTTGAGATCGAGAGGTCCATCCTCGCCGGCCAGGAAGGGTAGACAGTGCTCAACAGTTTGGTCCTGGAGCTGGGAGGTGGCCGTGATGAGGTCATCCTTCACCAGGGAAGGCTGCTTGAACAGGTCGGGAATCATGGGTTCGGGCTGTGCTTGTTGCTCTGCGGAATGACTCAAGACAAACTCCTCGTCGACGTATTCAAAGTCGTCGTCGGTGATGGCGTCCAGGTTTTGCTGAGAAGAAGTCGCGACCCCCTCTTGGGAGGTCGGGAAGGAGGAGGTGGTGGAGGCGGCCATGTTTTCCTTTTTGTTCTTTGGAAACTTGCGAATGAAGATGGCGCGATTCCGGCACCGCGCTCCCTTTGTGCGCACCACCATCAATCGAATAGGCAGATTTAGTGAGAAGGAAGTGTCACAATGGTTGAGGCTCTCATCACACTTGGTATTGTTCTTCTTGCTGCTGCTCTAAGGTTGGTATGCTACAAATAGACGGATGATCGTCGATGTTTGCGGCCCTCGCATTCGCTGGGCTGTTATGGCGGCGTGCATTGTTGGGGTCCCCCAGTCCACAGTCCATCACTGTCCGCCGGCCGGGCGCTCAGTGGCGGTCACCACTCAGGCAGTTATTGGGCGGACGGCGGCAGTGATGGGTGGAATCTGAGCTCAGCCAGCTGTCTCCAGCTGTGAACGCACGTGCCCTCGTCTGCCCGACCGACGTATCGAATGACGAAAGGCTCGATGGAACCGAATCTGAGCTCAGTGAATGTGATCATCGCATCCCTTCCATTTCATTTCCTCGACATTTCTTCGCTTTCTCTCGATTTCATATCTTTCTCAAAGTGGATCGATACTCTTAACGCAACCTTGCGGCTCTTAACTCTAACAACACAACGCCACTCGAACTTACAACCAACCTCTTCTTTAGCAAATGCCAACACATCGGATCTTTCATCGCCACCAAAACCATGCATGCCGCCAGTTCTAGCGGCGATAAAATATCATGAATAACTCCCAGGATGCTGTGTGTTCTGGGCTTGGATGACTGCGGCAATCCCCGGTCCTCTTACCGAACCCGACTCCGGGACTGACGGCTCCGCATTGACGGAGAGCCCGGGCTGGGACTTTGCAAGTTGCCACACCGGTTGCCCTCGCCGTCAGCCCTATGGATCAAGAGACGGCGGAACTCGGGCCTTTCGTGAAATCGCCTAGCAATCATCGATCCACCGCACGCAGGAACAATTTTGCGGTGCATCAGCTCGCATGGACTCCGTCCAAGGTACCCTTGAGCTGCACTGACGCCGAAAAAAACAAGAAAAAGAGAAAACAAAAAAACCGGAATGCAAGAAGTGAATCGTTTCTGCTGGTAAAAAAGCTCCTGATGTCCTTCTGCTCTACTGCCCTGCTACCCTGCTACCGAGCAATCTGAAAACTTTCGATAGGGGTCAAGAAAGGACTACCGAAGAGACCCAGGAAATTGGCAAAAGGCTAATGCCTGAAAACCCAGGAGATCAGACAGGGTGCTGACAGATCTCTATCGCTCAAGTCCGAGCCTGTGCTTTGAAACGCAGGCAAGATAGTGCTGGGCAGTATCGTGGAACTTTCCCTAACCGAGCGAACATGTGTGTGCTGCTCCGTGTGCTTACTACCAGGCGCTCCAAAGAGGGATGGCCTTTTCGCCAATTTCCCCCCCTCTCTACGGTATTCCTACCTTTGCACAAAATGGTCTTCGGAGGAGACATTGATCGGTTTCTGGATCCACAATTTCCTAGGCCCTGGCTCATCGTCCAGCATTCGGATGTTGGTCCGTCTGCGCGGCACTTGTACCGGCAACGACGGCAACAACCCCGGCGAACACCCGCAAACACTGCCGGAGAGATTCGACCACGTTGCTGCCGAACCATGCAGGTTATGCCCCTATCAGAAGATATCCGCGTTAAAGTTGATTGTGAACGACCCAGCAGCTGGATTGACAAGAATGCCTGTATCTCACGCCATTGATCTCCATCTCTTGCTCTTTGTGCCGTTTTTTTTTTTCAGGGGACAACTACGCACCAAAGACATGAAGCAAGCAACCCCGAGCACAAAAACACATGTTTCTTGCTCGTTACGAACAGAGCTTTTCTTTGTTGAGTTTGGCTCGATATTTTGACAGTGGCCACTGCCAGGGTTCTCGGTAGCGAGCGCACTAGCGGGCTTCTTCTCTTTGAGTGCCATCCTGAGGCTCAAAATCCGAAGGTATCGTGGATCTCTCGGACGAACGACACGGGTTCCACGGTGAAAAATCCCCCCGTCCCTCTAGACCAAGACTTGACTCGTTTGAGTCTGCCGATCCCGAGAGGAATACACTAGTGTACAGGCCGCATCAGGAGCTTCTGATCGGGCTCCAGCACGCAAGATTCTAAGCTGTCGAAATGGAAATCTTCTCTTGCTTGATGGGTGACACTAACCTTTCTCATGGTGTCCTCATGAGGTGTGTCCTTGTATGTTTCGTTTGGTTTCGTTTCAACAGAAGGATGCCATTAAAAGCAGGAACAAACGCTACGGACAGGTTAAGCTTCTTTCAAAGGTTGCAACGGCTCCTCTTTTCAGGGTCCGGCCCAGGAGCGAGAGGGGTCTCCACAGGCCGAGTGGATCAATTGACCCTGGCTAGCGTGGGGAAAGCTCTCGCTGACAGGGACCGGCTGCATTCCCAAAAGAGCTTGAAGGGGAACACTTGGACCAGTTAAATAGGTGGCAGGTACATATTCTGTCCACTAGTAACGCAGCTCAGTGAGCCGAATGCAACAAGCCACCGACCGGGACCGAGAAGACTGACGGCCTGCCAGTTTGCGTCCAGACGACAGCAACAGCCACTGTGCGAGTACTTGCGGCCAGAGCTTCTCCGGCGACGACATGCCTCTTATTGTTTTTCAGGTATCGATTGGCCATTTCATCGACTGCGCCGCAATGACGGAGCCGGTGCACGGTGTCAATCTATGCTGTGCTCCCCTCCTTTTATCACACAATTGCCGACTGAGGGTGCAATCTCTGTCTGTGTCCGTGGGCGTTTGCTAGTGAGTTGATCAAGATCATATGGTTGACGACGTTGACTCCGGTCGAGACTTTTTTTTTTTTTTTTTTTTTTTTTTTTTTTTTTTTCACTACCTTGAATATCAACTTTGGGGGCGAGAAAGAGCTGCAGCCAACTTGAGTTGGAGAGTTCAGACTGAACACCACGTCTCTCAAGTGGACTCCGGGCCCCAATTGGGATGATAGATAACAAGAGAACCGGGGATTTCTGGCCAGATCTGGATGTCTGAGACCCTGACCAAGCTGATTTTATCACTCGAGACATGCCGGGTATACCGTACAAGGTATGGCGATGACACCGGCAGTTAAGCCTGCCCAGACGATTTCAGCAACTGTAGAGCGTGTGACAAGGGCGGATAGCAACAGAGTTTGGTGCAGGACAACTTCCAGAGAAGACGGTTGTGAGAGGTGGTGGAAGGGTCAGCCACCATGCGCACCTTGTGTGAAGAGGAACGCAACCTGGCAACGTCGTGGCGACCGCGATAGGATTCGATCATGACGGAGACGCTTTCTAAGCTTGCTAGGAGGAGAGCGCTGGAGTGATGGGGCAAGCCGGAAACGGCCACGTCCCACAGGTCTCAACTCTTCAAGAAAGGCCACGATTCGCTCCCCCGTTTCTGGTGTACATGACAAACTTGAGGACCGAGTGAATTCTTTCAGACTCACACGTGCGTTGTCGGGATGATCCTTAGGAGTCGGTGATTTGCTGTTTGATGGCATGTCAGGCAGGAATCGCTAGAAGTCGATTCGATCCGCAATTTCGCGAAGCGGTAGGCCAGCATAACCCTACCTTTGAAACCAGCTCGTTGTCGGCAGGAGCCGCCTTCTTCCTTTTCAAGCTGGAGTTTTGTCCAGGCACTCCCAGGCTCCGGGCCATATTCCGGACTCCGTAGCTGCTTTCAACCAACTATTCACTTGGGAACTAGACAGGCAGCAGGTTGGGATGGGATCGCTTGCACGGTGGGTGATTCTCTCCGGCTGGGCCTTCCTGGCATTTTGCCTTTCGCTTGAAAATAGTGTTACGGACTATACCATGTCTGTGCCAAAAGCTGAAGTCGCCTCTCCCAAGTGCCAGCTTGGCTTCGGTTGGCCGTTGCCGTCCTTCATTTATGCAGATGGATGTGTATTGACAACACGAGAGCCCAAGTTATGGTCATGGCCCATGTCTGATTTGTTGGCACCGGGTCTTGTCTTCTGGCCTCGACAACAACGTTGAAGACATGCCGGGGACTGTACCCCTGAGGTCAGTGTTTTAAGTCCCCCACCAACGTCTTTTGATATCCCACAATGGGTCCGATTATACACTACAGCTATCTATGTATGTATCTTTGTTCCATTCGTCCTTTACTCCGTTGCTCCAGGGCATTGTCCAATGTTGAACCAAGGTGTTGTGCGAGGAGAAGCGGGGCTTATCGGTCCTCGTCACGAAATGGTGTAACCACAAAGTTGAAGTCTTGTTACAGTGCGACGAGGTTGGATTGGTGGTCTCTGGAACATGAAGAAGCTCTTGCCCAAGGTCAGTGGAAGTAGGACGGAAACCGAAAAGAACCTTGGAGGCAGTGGGGGGATGGCGTCTGTGGAGCCGTGCCCAAGTGCTGGCAGCGACGAGTGGCAGGCCATTCCCGTTAAGCATGGGACGAACTGATTGGCCCTGGAACCATGCACGCATCCAGACAGTCCAATCAGCGTTGTCCTCTTACTGGGGTTGTATATGCACCCTCACCGCCTCTTCAGCGTTGAGTGAGGAAGGAAGGAACTCTCTCTGTCTGTCTGTCTGTCTCTCGCTCACTCTCTTTGCCTTCAACTCTTGTGGTGAGTGGGCGAGCGAGGGGTTGACGGTGCACCATTGGCACTCTACGAGAGCACCACTCATCCATCACTCTCAATTGGCCGTGCCGGGTTTCTTGCTCACTCTCAACCAAGTGGGCTGGAGCCAGCCTCCCTCCTCCAATCCTCTTTTTTCCCTAGTCTCTCCACCCGCTTAGACTCTGTCCTCCACCTCCTCGTCGAGCCATTTCTCGACCCAGCAAAGCGTTGTCTCCATCTCCCCGACGACCAGACCACACACAACGCAGCCAAGCCAGCGCCGGCGTCCCTGTTCGCCTTTCCACGCTACGCTGGAAATTGATCAAAAGTGTGCGAGTGTCGTGGTTGTGTGATTCTCTTTTCACTCTGTCCATTTTTATCCCCTCTTCACACTTTACGACGCATACTAGTGAGGGAGGCAGAAACGAGTCTCTTTGCAACGCCCAGTTCGACCATCTCGAACACAGAAACAAAAGAAGATCAGGTACAGGTAGCCTCGGCCAGGTGCCTTTTTGCTCTTCTTCTGCTTCTCTGCGACGGTTCCTTGTCATGATCCTTTCTTGACCGACTCATCGTTGATCGAGAAAAGAGCGGTGTCACCCCCCTCACCCTCGTCGTCCACCACGGCCACGTCCACATCCACGCTCTTGGGGTCCTCTCCGTTGTCCACGTCCCCCGGACTTGTCAGCCGCCTATCCACGGCCCATCCACGCCGCCCACGCCCACTCACGCCCACGCATTCCACGCATACGCACTCGGATCGAAACGAGGCCAGACGGAAGGCCGATCCATACTAACGGAAAATCTCCAGTCCACCTCATCCTCGCCTGAACAAAACCCCATTGACCCCTTGGTTCCCGCTCCCGCTCCCGCCATCATGACTTACGACTTCACTGCCGCTGGGGGAGACGCCGTCTTGCTAGAACAACTGGCCTTCGACCAGCAAGACCACCAGCGCTACTATCCCATCATCACCTCGACCCAATCACCCCAGAACATCACCTCGACCGCGCTGACCACCATGTCCCAAAGCGCCCGTCAAAGCCTCAGCCCGGGTGCCACTTGGCTCCCGGCTGATCTGTCCGGAGGAATGAGCGCACCCAACTCCATCCACTCGCCAAGCAGCAGCATGTCGCCTTCGTCGCCCGAGGACCAGAATTGCCAGTCGCCTGGGAATAGCGTCATGTCCAGCCCTCTTCAGCAACAACAGCACTCGCCTCTCCAGCACTCGCCTCTGCAGACCGGCACCCACTTGTTCCCCGACTGGACCGCTTTCCCCATGCAGACCCAGCAGCAGCAGCAACAACAGCAGCAGCAACATGTCTCTGATATGCCTCAGTTTATCTCGAACGAGCCTCTGCTTGCTCTCACCAACCACTTCATGCCCAACTTCCACCAGCCCAGCGCTTTCGATTATCTCCCCGCCACCACCCAGGCCGCCATCGAAAACACGCTTCATTTGGAGGCTCCTTTCAACCACGCCATCTCTCCCGTCGAGGAGACCAGCCAGCAACTGCAGTGGAGCACGGGTACGGGCACGCAAATGGCGAACTGGCAGGATTTTGAGATGGCCATGAACTTCAACCAGCATAACGAACTTGCCCGGATGCCCATGGGAAGCCACTCGCCCACGGGCAGCTTTCTGGAAGTTCTGTCTTTGCACTCTGGAAGCGACAATGGCTGGGCTACCGTGGACATGCCTTTGTTTCAGGATTACAACAACTTCACTCAGCCCCAGCCTGCGCAAAATACCGCCATCTTCAACCCCGGCCAGACTTTGCACTTGAGGACCACATCTGAACTCTCACAACAGTCTGACTTTACCGAGTTCGGAAGCTACGAGGAAGTTACCTTCCCCTACTCGCCCTTCTCCACCGAGTCCGATGGCTTCATGGATATGACCAACAACCGCCACGGTTGCTGCTCCGGTGACCACCACCACCACTCTCCTCAACCCACTGAGATCAGCCCCTCTTCCGCCGTTGCTCCCGTCCCTATCAAGGCCGGCTCTTCGAGGGCCGTTACTGCCAATGGCTCTGGCTCGGTTTCGCCCCCGCCGAGGAGAATCACTGGCCCGAGAAAGAGCCCTACTGCCAAGCCTTCCAAGACCATCGTTCGTAGGACTAACTCGACTGGCAAGAAGGACGGCACTGGTGAAAAGAAGGTTGGCAGGCGTCGTGGACCCCTCCTTCCTGAGCAGCGTAAGCAGGCCAGCGAGATCAGGAAGCTCCGGGCCTGCCTCCGTTGCAAGTTCCTCAAGAAGACCTGCGACAAGGGTGAGCCTTGCGCCGGGTGCCAGCCTTCTCACGCTCGTTTGTGGCAGGTGCCTTGCACTCGCATCGATATCAAGGATATTGGTTACTTTATGAAGGATTGGAAGGCCGACTACGAGCGTCACCTCGGCCGCGGCATGTCCGTCTTCAACGTCAAGGGTTTCGCCCAGAAGGAGACCCTCATGTGGATCACCCACGGCTACGGCTTCTGCCTCCCTGTCATGGTTCGCGAGGTGTTTGTTGCCGACGAGAGCTGCTTCCAAGTCGACTGGGTCGAGTCGACCTTGACTGACCAGGAGCCTATCGATTTTGAGATCCGCACTGAGCGCCTCGACGTTGGTCATGAGGGTGTCTCTGTGGAGGCTCTCTCCGAGTACCTCGACAAGCATGTCGATGAGGGCTTCGAGCAGTTCATTGACGACCATTTCGAGGGTACTCCCTTCATCACCGAGCTCTTCAAGACCGCTCATAGGTTCTACGTCAAGGAGCGCCTGCCTGTCATTCGCAAGGCGCTCAAGCTTGTTGTGGCTTACAACCTCACTCTTCACATTACCATGGTTGAGCAGCCGCCGACGGAGCAGCCCATGGAGGGCCAGATCGATGACGAGGATTCCAAGTACTTTGGCAAGGTTGTCGCCCCTGTCATGATCAATTTCCAGATCAAGTGCGCCATGGCCGATATGTGGCGTGAGCTCCAGAAGGAGGTCCTCGAGGAGCTCTCTGCTCTCTACTCTTCGGTCTACAGCGGAGAGCGTCTCAAGAACTGGCCTACTATCTTCATGCTGGCTGCCATCCTCTTGGCTGTCTGGGAGGAGATCCAGTTCGACTGCCATTACCGTGTGCCTGACCCTATCGCTGTCAACAAGTTCTGTGACGATATGGAGTCTACTCCTGTTGGTGTCATTGTTGGCCTCTTCCACGCCATCTCTCAGAAGCTGCCCGCCTTCACGGAGTGGGATACTCGCAGGCATGGTCAGCTGCTTAATAACAACGTTGCCGTCTGCGAGGCCATGACCGAAGTTAGACAGCATGTCCTCAAGCATGGTGAGTGATGACCCCTCATTTAATGTCAGCATGGTGTGACCCTACATACTAACCCCGCGATAACAGAATCCTACCTTAGGACCCGTCAAGAAACCAAGTTCGACCGCTATGACTTTGACTCACTATCAAACAAGTTCCTGTCGAAGCTGGTCATTCGGGCCAACTAAGGTTGTTTTCTTGCTTGCTGCACTCTGCCTCTTTTGGTTGCGATACCCGTTATCCACGTTACGGTTACAGCACTTTACAGCAAAGCTCGCAAGAGCTGGTCTGTTCCGGTTTCCTGTTTTCCTCTTTATCCTTATCTCATGGGGCCATTGAGCGACGGCGTTCTCATCTTTATTTCATTATGGCTACTATTTTCTATAGTCAACCATCTTCTCCCTTTTTCTGTTATCTTTTGTGGCATTTTTTTTGGCCGCGCACACTCACTTGGTGGCTGGTCACCACCGCGAACAACACGATACGAAATGACTGACGTCCCATCATGACGGATCAATATTTGATGAATACACATTTGACGAAACCCCAACGAATCTACACAAAACACACCATACACTACTACGCATACATCGCAAAAAAGTTAAAACCAGCACGATCTGCATGTCTGGCACTTTTGATAGTTCAGTTGGGAGAGAAGAAGTCGCTCACGGGAAAAGGAAGGGCATGGGATGAAGGAGGGTAAGCGAGTGGAAAGGGTTGTTTGAAAGGATCGAAGAAAAGCACAACTCAAAGGGGAGGAAGAGGAGGAAAATGGGTTTGCATTGGGTATCTTGGCGTTTTTTTTTGTCTATCTGATTTGGTCTTTTTCTTTTGGTTTACCTACATATAGATATGGATTGATAGGTGGACTTTCTTGCATAAGCGCGCGCGGGCAAACCGCGACCTAGGCGAGAAATCCTCTTTTTGAGAAATATTTATTGGTTATTGTTAATGAGTATTAGGCTGTTCGAGTGCTTGTTTTGGTGTGATGTTGTTGAGTGTACTACAGCAGGCAATGTTCCCTCATCAGAGAAAAACGAAGAGAGTGGTTGTTTGTTTAAGGCCAACTTTCATCCACAAGTACACATTACCTGGTTCTTCACAGGTTGTCATGGAACCGACTATGGGAAGGGCCACAGAGCAAACGAGTTCTCGAGTCTTGTAGAGTTGCCTTGGGTTGTGTGTACTTGTTTCATTTCAAAGACGCAAGTCATTACCACGCAAAGAAAGCCGTTGGCTCGTTGGTTCTGGATGAGTGGAAAAATGCATTCCAACTCTTACGATAGAGCCTAGGCCAGACGAGTACATAAGTACTCAAGATCAATGAGTGAGAAGGATTGCGAACGGCAACCAGGCACCTGCATTGAACTTGGTTCACTACACGCATTGACAATAAAAAGTATCATGTACACCAATCTGATGACGTTCAGGGTTGTCATTTGATCATGGGATGTCACAACCCGAGCCGAATGGGTGTATTGAACGGACCGTAAGGACGATTCCCGCATTTGCGAAGACGGGAGTTGTAGGCGTGACTGCGCGGGAGTCCCCGGGATCCCGTGCAGGAGGTGATGCCGGCCCCGGTCTCACCCGAGGTGGTTGGCAGGCCTAGTAGCGGGCAGGGCGGAACTCGTCACTTGGCTCCAGGAGTTTGTGATGTTGTGCTGCACAGCTTACCTCCCTCTACTGTACATATTACACTCGTGCGTAAAGGACCCAGCATTCTGATCGATGATGGTAACTCGCGATACTATGGATCATGCGTGAACGGAGGCTAGAGACCGTCAATAGCGGAGCGACCCTCCTAAAGTGCGGGGCGGTGGAGCCAAGAAAGAGGCCACGATAATGCTGGGCGATAACGGGAGGAACGGAGTCACGACATCATCGGTCGGGGGCTGGTGGGAACCCTTATGGCCAGGCACTGCAGTCAGGAGGTCTCCCATCTGTCACCGGTCTTGAATCCTTACCGGCGTCAACAGCCACGGTCGGTCGGAAAGCCGATAGAAAAGCGAAAGAGAATACCTGGTAATAGCTCCCCGTTCCCGTCCGGTTCAGTTGTCGGTGTCCCGCCATGAACACGGAGAACTAACGAAGCTCATCGTCGCACCAGACGGAGCGCTTACCTCAGCAGCCTTTGCAAAGGTCGGTGGAAGAACCAACCGTGAGTCCGTGACACCAGCTGAGCATTCTGTGGTTTACAGTGCCAGCTGACTCGCCCCTTTACTGTCTGGAGCTGAAACGATGCCTGGCCGGGATGCACCTCCCGTCCGGTTGTTCTTTCGTTCGACGACCAACACCTCGACCCCTTTGGTGACACTCTTTGTGGTGTTGGTTAAAGACAAAGTCACAGGTCTCTTTGATTTTATATACTCATCTTCATGTCTTCTGGTCATTTCCTCCATTGCTGGAAAATTGCGATCCAACCGTTCACTCTTCCCTGTTTGCCTCTCGGTGCCCTCGATCGGACCACGTCATTGACCGCTCACTTCGTTGGGGGGTTCGCTTATCAAATGCGGGGAACCAGCAAGGTGCACGTCGGTATTCCATGATGCCAGCTGGACTGCTGCTGTGTGAAGCATCGAGCAAGAGGCCATCAACAACCTGATAGAGGGAACAATTATAATAACATGGAGAGAAGCTTGTCAAGATGCTGGCAAAGTAACGAGAAGTCGAGATGGCACTCTCGGATTTGTAAACAACTGAAACTCGAAGGTCCGTCGTCCAGCCACATGCAGATCATTCTTTGGCTTATTCATCCAGAGAGAACCTAACTGAAGCAGGGCAAACAGCCCGGCTGAGGTGACTGACGCATTGACGGGCAAACGGCTGGGTGAGTGCCCGCCACTGCAGAAGGCGTTGACAGTGCGATCAATCAGCCGCGGTCACTGTTGGGGGGGATGTCCAACCACTCCTGCCAACGGGCAACAGCCAACAGTCAAGGGGGAAACTGTCGTCTGACTGGCTTCTTCTCGCGCCTTCCCTCCACTTCTCTGTCACTCCCAACCGCCAAGTGGCTTGTGCGTGGCCTGTCAGTGAAGGTGAGTGACACACCACTCACACCGTGGCAGGCGTTGCAAACGGACCAGTGACGATCGACTTGGGACCTGGCACCTTTCCGCTTCCACTCCAGTCCCGTCACCTCTTCCCCTTCACTCAGCCCCCCCGCTTCGCTTCCCTTTCCAGGCAGTGGAAGCCTGGCCCCTCCAAGTTCGCCATCCTGATTCCTGCCACTTCCGCCGCAGCCAGCACCTGAACCTACTTATTTAATCCTCCCCGCCCATCTGCATCCCCGATTCCATTTCTTCCGCTTTCACCATCTCTCTCCATCGCCATCATCGCAGGAGTGTTCATCCACGCACATATCATTCCCGCCACTCGATTCTAGTCATTTCGCTTCATCCATCAACAGTCCATTCGTCCACTGCACAACCCCCATCATGCAGATTTTCGTCAAGACTTGTAAGTTATCGCACGCTCACCGCATCATCACTTTACCATCGATCGACCGATGCTAACTATCTCTTCGCAGTGACCGGCAAGACCATCACCCTCGAGGTCGAGTCGTCGGATACCATTGACAATGTCAAGCAAAAGATTCAGGACAAGGAGGGCATTCCCCCCGACCAGCAGCGCTTGATTTTTGCCGGCAAGCAGTTGGAGGATGGCCGCACCCTTTCCGACTACAACATCCAGAAGGAGTCTACCCTCCACCTTGTCCTCCGCCTGCGCGGTGGTATGCAAATCTTCGTCAAGACTCTTACCGGCAAGACCATCACCCTTGAGGTGGAATCGTCCGACACTATCGACAACGTCAAGCAAAAGATCCAAGACAAGGAGGGCATTCCTCCCGATCAGCAGCGTCTCATTTTCGCCGGCAAGCAGCTTGAAGACGGCCGCACTTTGAGCGACTACAACATTCAGAAGGAGTCTACCCTTCATCTCGTTCTTCGTCTACGCGGTGGTATGCAGATTTTCGTTAAGACGCTTACCGGCAAGACGATTACTCTCGAGGTTGAGTCTTCCGACACCATCGACAACGTAAAGCAAAAGATCCAGGACAAGGAGGGTATCCCACCTGATCAGCAGCGTCTCATTTTCGCTGGAAAGCAGCTCGAGGATGGTCGCACCCTCTCCGACTACAACATTCAGAAGGAGAGCACCCTGCACTTGGTGCTCCGTCTTCGTGGTGGTATGCAGATTTTCGTCAAGACCTTGACGGGCAAGACGATTACGCTGGAAGTCGAGTCTTCGGATACGATTGATAACGTGAAGCAAAAGATCCAGGACAAGGAGGGTATCCCGCCTGACCAGCAGCGTCTGATCTTTGCTGGTAAGCAGTTGGAGGATGGCCGGACCCTCTCTGATTACAACATTCAGAAGGAGAGCACTCTTCACTTGGTGCTGCGCCTCCGTGGCGGCCAGTAAGCGGATTGTCGTCTTTGTTTCTGATTCTTGATGACGAGCAAGGGTTCATTTGGGCGTTCAGCGTTTATTGGGTTACTTATTGCATCCATGGGTTGGGAAATGATGACAACCATGAAACAGGGCATATCTAGCCGAATCTAATGGCACACGCTTCATACATACAGCGATGCCATAATAAAGACTATATTTACGGTCTCAAACATGATGTCTCTTGGTGATTTGCTTGTGTCTCAATTCGTGAGCTTTTGTTATTCCCGTCAACCTGTCATCTGGTCAATTGGGGATGGAGTCGGACGTGTAAGTCAAGATGGTGGTGCAGTGGGTTGGTACACACCGTGCGAGGTGACCGTTGCGTGGCCGAAAGTGGCGCCCTTTTTTGGTGGACAAGATGCATCATACGTGAAAGATACGTACCGACCGCCGAGTTCAGTTCGCGCTAGTCCGGCCGTGGAGCCCTCCCTCCCCCCCTGTGAAGGACGATCCAACGTCCAACGTCCAACGTCAAGTTCGTAGTTGTGGAAGGTTGAATGTGAAGAGGACATCCGGAAGGACCTCTCATCCTCTCTAATCACCAGGGCAAGAACCATCACTGCATGGAGTTTGGGCACACATGAACCTGCAGAGATAGGCATCGGCGACTTGATTGACGTAAGGCCCGCGTCCAAGGTGTCTTAATCGACTCTTCATCTTCTTGATCCTTCTCTGTCCTTCTCTTGCTCTTCCACTCTTACAGTCAACGCAATACTCTCAATATTACACTTTCATCAGATTTTTCATCAAAGCATTGTTGTTTCTCGACCATCACAACAAGGAATCATTTCTTTGCGACCATACCATGAATATGCCATGCCTGTCTACCGCTATCATTTGAAGTTTGAGCTCTACCCCTCGCCAGATCCGACGCATAGCGCGCCCGCCGCAGCATTCCACCCCGATATCTGGTTACCTACCAAGGACTCGTCCATATTTGACGAGCTCCCCGCCCACCCTCGTACCTGGCAGCTCAAATCTTTGTCTTCAAGGCCATCGTCCAGGAGGAAACAGAATCGAGATATCATCCAAGGAGAAGGGCAAATCGAAGAGCAAGAGAAGAAGGGCCATTCGGAGAAAATTCCTCGAGCCTTGCCAGAATCGCATTTGGGACTTCTCAACGACAGCTCAGACCCCGAGGCGGAGGAAGGGACGGAAACCGGCGGAGTTATCGATTGCGGGGCATCCAGACCAGATTGCCAGAACCCCGAAGACAACAGGAACATCGTCAGGCTTTCAGGCAAGCAATCGCGCGCGACTTCTCCTCCGCCAAGATTCACGTCTGGGCTAGGGCCACGGACGGCAGCTAAGGACTGGCGCTTTGGAAGGATCAGCATCGAGAGCCTTGATCTGCCACGGGACGGGCATCTGCAGCGACACGCACAAACCGCGGCGGAGGACAATACTCAGAAGAAAGGCAAAGGGAAAGACACCCACAGCGCCACTGCTGGAACTGGAAAACCGGTAGCAGCCAAGAACAACAAGTCAGCAATGGCTGAGTCACTGAAGGATCAAGGACAGCAATCTCAACAAGAGAAAAATGGCAACCAAGAACGTGCGTCCCACGGTACGCCAGCGGCTTCTCTAGGCCCGAACCTCGGTGGCATGGGCCAGGCCACCAAGGGACGATACATACCCCTCGAAACCAAAAACACGGAGGTTGGGTGGGGCATCGTCCATCTGTACCGCGAGGCCGATGAGAGCAGTGCTCTTCGCGCCGGGGTGGGTGCAGGCAGCGCCAGCGGTAGCAACGGAACTGCTAGCAGCGGTGACGACGGCACTATTCTTTGCATCACTGCCGTTCCCATGTACATGAGTCCGAGTGACTTCCTGGGCTTCATAGGAGAAAAGTGGCGCGATGACGTGAGCCACTACAGGATGATCATGACGAGCAAGCTGAATCGGTACATGGTTTTGATGAAGTTTAGGGATCCGCAAAGGGCGAGGGATTTTAGGGTTCAGTTTAATGGGAGGCCATTTGACAGTATCGAGGTGAGTGACTCCTGGACTACATGATTTCCTGGCGTTGCTAATGGCAACTTTCTCGAAACCATAGACCGAGTTTTGCCATGTCGCCTACATCCAATCCATCACCGTGGAATCACCTGGCGGCCAGAAAGGTTACAGCACGATCACGAGCAACGCGGGCGGAAATGGCAACCCAGTCGACACCCTTCCCTCACCCAGCAACACCCTCAACCTGCGACCCTTCCCTCCCCCTACCCCCAACCTGATCGAGCTACCAACCTGCACTGTCTGTCTTGAGCGTATGGACGATACAGCCGGTCTCATGACCATCCTCTGCCAACACGTCTTTCACTGCACTTGTCTCCAAACCTGGAAAGGCTTCGGCTGCCCTATCTGCCGCGCAACCAATCCCAAGCCTACTGCAGAGGAAAGCAACCAGGAAAACCCGTACTCGCGACCCTTCGGCTCGGGACCTGTATCTAACCTCTGCAGCGTCTGCGACGAACCTTCGGACCTCTGGATCTGCCTGATCTGCGGCAACGTTGGGTGCGGCCGGTACAAGGGCGGTCACGCCAAGCAGCACTGGAAGGAAACTGCCCACAGCTTCAGCCTGGAAATGGAAACACAGCACGTCTGGGACTATGCGGGCGACATGTGGGTGCACCGCATGATCCGCGAAAAGGGCCAGGGCAAAGTGGTCGAGTTCCCTAGTCATCATATCCACAACAGCAACACATCTTCAGAGCGCAACAACACCGCGCGTGCCCCTGCCCCGGCATGGAGCTCCCAAGAAGAGACCATGGCGGCGGTTACGGGTGCGCCTCTACCCCATCCCCCGGTACCCGAAGACCAAGAAGTGGTCCCCCGCGCCAAGCTGGACAGCATCGGGCTCGAATACACGCATCTCCTCACCTCACAGCTGGAATCACAACGCATCTACTTTGAGGAAATGGTCGCCAAGGCAGCGGACAAAGCCTCCAAAGCATGTGCAGCCGCAGACGCCGCCTCGGCCGCCTCTACCCGTGCCATCCAAGAGTTGACCGATTTCAAAGAGGAGCATTTCCGACTCAAAGAAGAAGTCGCCTCTCTAGAGCGGGACCTCACGCGCGAGCGGAAGCGAGCCGACAAAAGCACGGAGCTGGCGAGGAACTTGTCGAAACAACTCCAAGAGGAGAAAAGAGTAGGGGAGGGTTTGATGAAGCGGATCAAGCATATGGAGAAGGAGGCCGAAAAGACGCAGGAGGAGTTGAAGATGTTGAGGCAGCAAAATGAGGAGCTGAAGGAATCCAATCATGATCTATCCATGTTTATTAGTGCTCAGGATAAACTCAAGAGTATGGAGCAGGAGGGACAAGTGACGGCTGAGGAGTTGGAGGAAGGGGGGACGGTGCTGATTCCTGCTGGGGAGGGGTCGAGTGCGAATGGAGGACAGGGGGGTGGGAAGAAGAAGGGGAAGGGGAAGAAGTAGGTTTTCGTTCCTGAGAAGTGACTTTGGTGATGTATGCTTCTGTATTGCTCCCTGTAGCTCGGAAGGGGGTGTTGGGAAGCACGGATTCAGGTAGAAAGGATAAAGGGGTAAAGGGGTAAAGGTTATTTGACCTTTAGCGAAAGTGGTTTGCGACATGATTGCATGTACCGATTAGCGACAGAATTAGGAAATGGCTTGGGAAGGAGTATGAAGGCTGCCCGTTGCCTCTAGCGGCATAGTTTGCAACACGGTACATACGATTGGTAGTAGCAGCACTTCGACACTCTGATCTCTGTGTCTTCACCAGATAGAGTGGGTTGGGAGGCGCTGGTCCTCCACGTTGTACACGTTGTATTTGATAGTATGATAGGAAATCGTTTCTGCTTGTTTATTATGTATCGGTGCTGGCAACATTTCTCAGTCTTGTTGGGCTTTTGTAATATACTGCTAACGTGTGGCCAAATATACTAGTACTGCCAGCCATCCATCACTGAGACTTCCTAATCTATGCGTTCCCTAAAGATGGAATTTCTGCTGTCTGAGACTCGTCGACCAAGGTAAATCACCGAGCAGTTTTTTTTTTTTTTTTATTTTTTTTATTTTTTTTTTTTTTTTGGGTTTACCATGACAAAACCTACAATCACTTGTTGGAAAGCTTCCGGGCTTCTGAAATCCAGTAACACGCCTGCTTAGCCTGGCACTAGCACGGCTGTTCTTGAAAATACCCGAGCTATATATACGTGTAAGTATATATGACCCCCCTAGGAATGATGGAAATTTATATGTGTCTCTGGGGGAATCAAAGATTGCCTTCCTACCTTCTTAACAACTTAGAATGACATAATACTTCGTATAGTGTTCACTAACTACTTAATCTTCAATGTTCACCCTCTTGCTCGTAAAAAAAACTCTTCGGACACACCTCTGACTGAAGTAGTAAGCCTAATTTTTAGTCAACCAGATTCCCCGACGGAGCAAGGAAGGGACAAGGTAAGTGATGCACATTGGAAATTTTGTGGGGCAAATAAACGACTACATGTACACCTGAAAAAAAGAGAGTGAACATGGTTTTGTTCATGCTGGTTAACCATAAGGTAGGTTTAGTCAAGTCCGAGTTTTTCTTTCTCAAATGTCCTCTAAAATTTATCGACACGCTACATCGCCAAGTGCGTCCGGAATCACAGGGGTCGTCAGTCCACTCGCTATCACAGGATGAACAGAAAAGACCTGGCAAGTTCAAACTAAATTGATGACTGAGGTGAAAACGCAGCAAATCTATCGGTATATATGCAAGAAGAAGATGAAAGCCCTCCCAAAAAAAAGTCCATCCAAAGTAACAACTCTGGCATGGTTGCCTTGCTAATGACAACAGTCAAGAACAAGAGGAGAAGATGAAGGAAGTCGTAAACAAGAAAAAAAAATAAAGCAGAGAGACAAGAACGAAACCAGCAATAACAATAACAACAACAACAACAACCCTAAGGGTATCAACGGCATCTCTTCCTCTTCCTCTCATGAGCCATCCATCCATCGGGTCTAGTAACCCATCTCCACGCATGCTTCATGTATATCAACATCTACATCTTGGTAGCAGCCCCTTGGCTACCTACCCATCGACTTCTGCCACCAACATTGCCACTCAGCTAGCTTCCTTCGTTGCGTGACAGTCGTCAAAAAGGAAATAGTTGGGGAAAAGAGAATAGAAACCTTGATCATACCAGCAGGCAGGCCTCTTCGCTCGTGGATTCTCGACAACCGAGCGAGCCCCTCCTTCGTGTTACCATTCATTCTCTTCCGAGCGAGTGATGGGCTAGGGCGAGAGTGAGCTCTGTTAACGAGATTTTCGTGTAACCACCCTTCTTTTATTTCTTTCCATGTCCGAGTCCGTCTTAACCGAGAAGGAGAAAGGGGGACGGTTGGAAGAAAGTGACGGGGCAAGGAAAGTGTACTGATGACTGGACCGAGCAGTTGGCGACGGCAGTGAGACGGGTCTCCTGTCTGGTCTTTGCTACATGCTGTTTTGCTATTGTCGACACATTGTGTTGTCTGTTGTTGATGACACACTTTGGTACGGGGTCTGTTGCCTCTGAGTGGTAGGTGGTAGTTTGTTGCTGTGTTGTGTAATGTTGTATGGAAGACCCGCCCAGCGCCCGCACCACTCAGCCTTTCTTAGCACGTCATCGGCACCCATTTTGGGGGAATAGCATCGCGTGCTTTCGCACGCCATGGGGTTGATTATTTCCGTGACACGCGCGCCTGCGTTTGGGGTCCAGCAACACCTGCAAATTTATTGCATTTGGTGAATGCATCTCCGCGGCTTTGAGGAGTCTTAGATAGAAAAGGTGCGGTTGTCCTGAACAACGGGAATTAAAAACAACCCCCGCCTCCCAGCCACAGCCGCCTCTCTGATCGGTCTTTTTTGATTTTGAACAATTTTCCAGGATTCGTTTCATCTGCAGCAGCATACGAATATGAAAATGCTAGTTTCCTCACTTCCTTTGTGGTCGCCAGACAAATCTCCGATGATGTACTCAGAGCCTTCCTCCGCCTGAACTACAACAGACACTTTCATGCAAGTTCATCGTAGGTCAGTCCGCCAGCCCAGCCATTCCCGCCGTCACCGAAAAGTTCCCATATCCGCCCTCATCGCTGCTGTCGCTACTTATACTCCTCGGGCTCTGCACACCGCTCGCATCGCCTCTCGCCGGCTGCTGATATCTTCGATCCGGTCCTCCTCGAACATAACTCTCGTTAAACCCACTCATACTGCCCATGCGCCCGAACCCAGAAGATGCAGGGCTACCAACACCATACCCGCCTCTCTGTGCCGATCCAGTACCCGTCCCCAAAGCAAGCAAGCTTTGGCTCCTCATAACTTCGGCATTGACACCCACCCCAACGTTGACCGCACTCCCGCTTCTACTTAGCAGCGGCTTCTCCGGCAACTGCTTTAGCAACCCAGTCGAGATATCGAGCATACCCATAGCAAATTCCGTCAAACCCTTGTGACCCTCGCCAGGCTTTGAGCTGACGCTGAGTGTCCAGCGATACTCTCCCAAGCGACGCCTGTACCAATCGGCCTCCTCTCTCCCTGGGGAGGTGGCCCAGAGAAGTGATCCAAACGTGCCGATCAAGGCGAAGTTGGTTTTGGAGGCGAAGTACCAGAACGCGCGCAGGTGAGAAGGGGTGAGGCGGTTCACAAAATCCATGGCGGAGATCAGACGGGCTTTAGCCGCGCTTCGGCAGATATGCTGGATATATGGATCAATGTTACTGGCAGTTGAGCTTGGGTTGCTGCTCGTTGTGCTGTTAACACTGGCGCTGAGTGAGGCGATGGTGGAGCCGGATGAAGAAGAGCAAGAAGCGTCGATCGAGCGGATGATGCGGCGGTGGAGAGTAATCTCCGTGGCGAAGTAGGCCAGGTGGAGGTAACCAATGCTAGAGAGGCGGTTGTTGTTGTTGTTGTTGCTGCTGTTGCTCTGTGACAGGGTGGCGCTTTGAAAGGTTGAGTCCATGCGAACCGAGTCAGGCAACCCGCTGTACCATTCCTTCAGCTTGAGCTGAATGGGTTTGGCTAGCGAGAGTACGAGTTGCGTGCCTTGAGGGCCAGCATTAGCAACGGCCCGCGTGGCTTGCAGGGTATAGAACGTCTCGAGGATCTCGGCGAGGATTTGGGAAAGTTGAACCATTTGGCAAAACAGAGTGCGCCCACGCTCCGTCTCAATCCGCGCCTCCGCATCGCTCTCCTCCCAGTCAATGTCGGGGAAATCATGAGGCGTCAAAACGGGCACGGCCCAGTTAGACGAAAAAATATGGGAAGGACGTCCATGTGCGAGCGCACCCCATTTATCCTGCATGTATAGCGCCCACGCGAGACGTTTTCTCAGTCCTCGCTCCCAGGGCGGGATCTTCCACGACGAGCAGTCGAGATGCAGACCAAGCTCTTGTCCGATAGCAACAAGCTGTGCCGTGGGGGCCCATTGATCACCCTCGGGGCGCTGCGAAAGCAATAGACCGGCTTGAATAGTCGACAGCTTGGGTCGATACATGGCATCTGCGAGAGTGACACGAACCAGTCTCTCCAGTTCCCGAACATTGGGTCGCGGCAGTGACGCCAGTTCCTCCGAATGATCCCACCAGTTGATGGCCAAGATGTATATGGCAGCAAGGAGCGGCGGCGAAAATTCTCGATGTGATCGGTCGTATTTTTCATAAAAGACCGATTTTTGGACAATGGGAAATCCGGGATGTACTATACGAAAGTACAGGTCGATTAGCTTTCGGCCATGCGGGGCAACGATACTTTCGATTTCGTCGACATCTTCGATTATATGGGCGTGTCCAGGCGTGAGTGAATCCGGGAGCATGAGGAAAGTATCCTCATCGCCGACCTTCCTTAGAGTCCCTCGGGCGAGGAGACTCTCATCATGTGGGTCAAAAGGGGAGAGGTTGATGAGCGAGGGCTCAAAGTCGGTCGTCGGCCCTATGTACTGACTATACCTGTCTGATTGAAGACCAAGGGTACGCTTTAGCAAGGTTGGGCCGCCAAAGTTCGCCATCTCCTCGATCAGGGACATGCCGGTAGTAACGGTGCTCGACAGGCTTGGTGGGTTCTGCCTTCGTTTCCTATTATCAAATCGTGCTGGGGAACTGCTAACAACCAATCAGATGTCAGAACACGCACATCAACGATTGTCTCAAGCTGAGATGGGGTTATGGGGTTTGTGAGATAAGCTGGGGAAACTCGAAGAGAGCGGAAGGTGGTGGGAGGGAAGTAAGAGCATGACACGAGGCAGACACGTGAGGTTGGCTGCCGCCGCTCATGGATGATGCCATGTGTGATGAAGGAGGTGTGCAGGTAAGTTATCATTCGCACCTTCTTTTACTGCCACTCTCCTCTGCATCACCGTTCAACTTGCGTTTCCGTGGCGGAGGGCTCTCGCCCAACGAACATTCTGCACCATTCGTCTGGCAAGCAACACAGCTCTCTTCGTCATCACTCATGACGCACTCAAGCCTACGGCGTAGACAAGCTTCACAGGGACTTGCTGGTTGTCCACTTAGAGAGTCTGTGTCCGGGGTGTTGATGCCGCTTCGGAAACCGGAGAAGGAGTCGCTATAGTTGATGCTTGCTTGTCGACTGGGAGGAAAGCGTGGGGGAGGTTTGGGCGCAATGGCAATGGGAGCCGTCCTTGGGACGGCACTGGGAACGGACATGATAACGATTTGGGGGATACAGAGACGATCGATCGCGGCCGGATTTACCCTAAATGTTGTCCCAGATGAAGTCCTATCCCGAGTATTGGACGAGGAAGAGCTATGGTACCGGTAGGTTGGACAAAGCTACTTTCCTATTCAAAATCTGCTCTGTGATCAGGCCAGGAGCAGTGCCGCAGGTGACTGGGGGACTGATGCTGTGACCAAGTATTTCTGAAGTCGTATGCGGGTAACGCTGCCACCCCCAACCAGGAAGAGGCAGGAGGAAGATATGGACAAGTCCAAGTGGTTGATACAGCTTACTGAATGGTCAGCCCCACGGGGAGGTGGGTGAGGTAGTGGCGTGCGCCCCCGTGTGGAACCAGAACAGAATGGTGTCTTCGAGACTCTGGGGACGAGGAGGCGACAGGGTCCACGGGCAATCGAACGCCCCCGGGGGATGATTCTGGGATTTCGGAATCTTTTCAAGGACGTTAGCGTTCCCCGGATTGAGCCCTGCTGACAGGAGGACCCGCGAGAAACGCTGCAGGTGGATGGGCCGGCCTGGATGGATCGAAAGACTGGTTACGTTTGGGGGTACTTGTCGCTTGTCTCCGAGGGTTGATAAGCAAGAGCGAACCGCAGATAAGGTTGATGCTCGTTGACGGCACAACTGCGGACAGATTATTTGAGGCTCGGGAGGTTGAATCCCTGCCACAAGTCCCCAGGATAACCGATGGGGTGAAACGCACACCTGGTCGCCGACTGCCTGGCCACTGTCTGTCTGTCTGTCTGTTTGTTCACCTGCCTTTGCGGCAACACAACAGGGGCTCCGTGTGTTTTGCACGGCTGGCAGCAGCAGGAGAACGATGACCGGAGAGGAAGGAGAAGCAGCCTTATCGCTCTCTTGACACCAGTACGTATCTCCCTGCCAGATTGAGTGAGTGACCTTACGCGACAACGAAAGGCGGAAGAAACCTGGTGTTGAGGGGAAAGCCAGAGATAAGGTAGGTAGAGTGTGGTAGCAGGTAGTACGTGAGGTATCTTTCTGTGTATATGATATGATGTGTATGTATTGATGATAAATAGAGCCCTCCCTGCTACGGAAAGAGGAAGCGTGTAAGCGGTAGCGTATGCGGATAATTTGCCAGGTCGCGCCCCGGATTGGGGAGGTATGAAGCAAGGCGTGTAAGGGCCTAGCCACCGTACCGTGTGTATATGAATGGGTCGCTATTGGGTAGTCTGGCTACCTATGATGGATGCGTATTGGTGAATGGACTTATAATAAATGTCGGCTGGGAGTTGTTTTAACTCGGACTGTCCTATGTGATGATCGAGACCAGGATAAGATGAGCTAGGCTTATCTGCGTCATTTGCGAGGATGACATGAAAGCACAGAACCAGGGATTCGGCTCGAGCTTTCGAGGTGTGGGAGTGGTTTGGTTTATTTTTTTTGTTTCTCTGTCTTTGTTTCGTGCAACATGGAGATGGTGTTTAAAAGGGAGTATGACGATTGAGAGAAGAAGTACACCGAGATCGTCGATAATCAATACCAGGAGAACTCCGAGCAGGAGATCAACTGCACTCAGGATAGATTATAAACTGGCACGCGCCTCCTTGTGAGGAAGAGCAATGCCGTGTCGAGCCACAAAAAAATCTGATGCGTGTGGGTGAGAATTTGGGAAACACCAGCTGTGGCACATTCATCAACCAACTTTGGATACCTTGGCGCTAGATTGGCGAGTGTAAAAGACAGTTCCATGTTGTCCACCGCAACTGGACCCTTGAGGCCGATAAGGAAATACGTGGTGCAAGGGGCAACAATTGCCTGCCTTTGGGGACGATTACCCCATGATGTGCCGTTCCCCCTTAACTTTGGAGGTCAGGTCGGGAACTAGTATGGGGTTATCTCGGAGCGGACAACGATAATGACGGCGACAAAGTGGTGCCCATCTGTCCTGCCTGAGAATAGTGTCGTGCCGTCAGGAGCATGGCGCGGTTGAGTTGCTGCAGAGACGGCCAGACATATGCGTCGGATATCACATTGTCAGGCCTTATCATCTTTTACGATTGAAGAACAAAATTCCTAATGGGAAAAAGACGATAACGCTTCATTGATCGACCTAAGATTCGTGAGTCTGGGGTACCTGCCGAGAGCGGGGTGGACATGGGGGGTGGGGCACATGGCAATAACAGTTGAGCACTTGTAGCTATACCGAAGGCTGTTAAGATGGCCGGCAGCAATAGGCCAGGAGGAGAGAGAGCCCGAGGTATCCGGTACTCTTTGTTGGTGTCGCGTGCGGGCTTGTTGGACCTTGGGTTGCCGGGATCGCAAGCCATGGCACCGGTTGCCGTGGATAGAGCCCCCCGGTCATTACCAAATCAAAAAGGCGCGTTCCCGGCACCCGCCCTCTTT
Source organism: Neurospora crassa OR74A (assembly GCF_000182925.2). Classification (NCBI taxonomy): domain Eukaryota; kingdom Fungi; phylum Ascomycota; class Sordariomycetes; order Sordariales; family Sordariaceae; genus Neurospora; species Neurospora crassa. Next base: position 3,158,110 of record NC_026506.1, read on the forward strand.
TGGGAATACATTTAACGTAATGGCCTGACGCGCCGAGACATGGCAGTTGAAGGCAGTCTTTCAGATGTCTGTCGGTCTGTTCCTGCCTGTTGTTTGATCTTGCCGTCTTGATGGTGCGAGGGCATAAAGCTCTAGGTACACTACTGCGTCGGATTTGGTGTTTCATCGCCGAGTGTCGGGTAGGGTCATTTTGGTGATTTCTAAAGGCTTGTGAATGGTTCAACCTGGATGACTTTGCATCGTGTGTCGTTGCCAAGCGATCAGAGCGGAAAGCGCGGCACCTATTACCGGACAGTGAAAGCGTGCCCAAGCCGGCCAATTCAGAAGTGCCGGACTGGCTGTGCGGCCTCGGAACGATCTCCCACAAGAGGCAGCTTGGCAGTGAGTCCACAAGCCGGGAATTTATCGTGGAAGACGGTGAATCTGTTTTATACAGAGCAGGCGATGGAACGTCAACGTCCGATGAAAGGAGGAAAAAGTCCCATTGCCAGTCAACCAACTCATGACATCAAGCTTCGCCGTGCGCAAGCTGAGGTTCCAATGCTGGCGTCAGGGCGTCAGGGCGCTCTCTCCCGTCGTCTCGACTCACGATGGCGGATAGAGACGACCCCACAGTGGGGTCCAGCTGAAAGTCTGGAGTTCCCCGTCCCCTCGTGTGTTCCGTTTCAGCTTCGATTCCATGTCAGGGTCATGAGCATGTGAGATGTCGTGTGATTGAACTTTACTTTCTGGGAAGGGGCAGGGCACGAGACAAGCTGCTGGAGTTGTTTGATGACCAACGGCGCAGAAGTGCAAGTGTTATTCCAACCGGTCGGGGTTATGGCTGATGACTCGGACCCCCCCCCCCCCCCCCCCCCCACATCTTTTGGTGGTGTGGCTTGGTGTGCTTGTGTGCATTGTCGAGAGGTTGAGTGGCGGTGCAGGCTCTTTCTCGTCTTCTCCGTCTGCAGACTGCGAGACAATCGCCAAGCTCGCGTGCCCAGAACCCGGATCGATGACAGAGGCCCCCGAATGGAGGGTTTTCAGTTGACATATGCCGCTTGCATCGGTGGACGCGGGGGTATCTTCAAGAAGGCGGGGGGACTGGAAAGGGGCGTGACGGTGTGCCCAAAGTGCCGAGAGCCCTGGAACCGGGTTGAGTTAATATCATATCGCGAGTATCAACGGCAGCGAGTGATCTTGGACGGTACCGTTCGTTGCGGTGTTTGGAAGTCTGGGGGTTCTAGGCTCGCTAGAGATGATTGTATGATTTAACATGCAAGTTGTCGGAGAGTGTGTCTCTTGATTAGTGGTGATTTGCGAGGGCAGCTTGCGAAGGAGGTTCGAGTCGAGGGAATAAAAAACTGGCATATGGCGGTTGAGAGCTCTGCAGGTTACACAGGCAGGAAGGCGATGGGAGAAAATTCTGACGAACAGGCAGGCACTTGCGACGCACAATTAGAGGTACACTTCTGTAACTCGGTAGTCGCGACTGAGACTCTTGAGCCTCACCGGTTGGTTGACTTTGACCGCTCCTTCCGCCGTTGATGCACACTTGCCCTTTCATTCAATTACTTCAGTTGAGATGATGATGATGTGTGGGTGGGGGACGACCTGAGTTCACTTCGGTTCCAGTGCCACCGACCGAATTATGAGACCCCAACCGTTGAATCAGTTTCCCATATTGGTGTCACTTCGCCCCCTTCGGATAGTAAACCATACAAACCTCTCTGTATGCCGTCTTCTCTCCCTCAGCTTTGCCCTCGTCCTCACCCGAGATCATCCCCAGGGCAGGTATCTCCATCTCAAAGCCATCCACAGCCTTGAACCCTAACCTCTCATACATCGGAACTGCCTCCATCGTACTCTCCAAATACACCGGCAGCGGTCCATGTTCCTCCTGTGTATCTTCCACCAATTCAAGCAACCGTCTTGTCAGCAGAGACCCGGCTCCACGGCCTTGGTGCTTGGGGTCGATGCATACAAACGTGAGATCTGGCACGTGTCCAAAGAAAAGATGGAACGCGTTAGTATTGTAATAGGTAGTGTACGACGTCGGTGATGTATAGGAGAACATGAATGGGGTAGGTAACAAAGGCAAACTTACGCCAACATCTTATCTCCATAAACCCACTCCTCTCTTTAGCCTCCGATGCCAACCGCGCATACTCCTCTAGATACTCCCTCCTGCATCCTGGGAGGTACTTGATTTCTCCGTCTTCCAACTTCTTCTTTTTGTCCTCGTCACTCTTCCCCTTCCCTTTGTCAACATTTGGAGGAGGATACTCCCACCGAATGAACCCCGCAATCTCATCCTCGCCTTCAAGCCTGGCCACCCAGATGCCTACATCGCGGCGAGTCGATGTTTGGAGTGGACCAATCTTTTGCTGAGTGTCTCTGGCGAGAAAGCATTCGAGGGCGTCTTGGCTTTTGCGTGTGGGAAATTGGGCGTGGAGGAGCGGGTTGGTTTGCATGGCGAGGAGGTGGATTTGGGCTATGCGGGCTGCTTCGAAGGAGGCCGAGGCCTCAGAGGGGTGGGAAATGGTGAATTTGGGTATGGTGGGCATCGTGATGGTTGTGGTCCTGGTAGAAGAGCTGATGGTGGTTGGTGGGGGTGGAAAGGACAAAACAAGATAGACCGCGCTGAAGGCAAAGTAAAACAAGATACGAGATCATGTGACGCAGTTAGTATCCAAACCTCCATTTATCATAACTGCTGATACTGCTGATACTGCTGCTGCTGCTGCTGCTGCTGCTGCTGCTGTTGGTGTTCTTGACTCCCTATCCCAGACTCATCACTCCCCGCTCTTGCCTCCCTTTCATCCGCCTCATTTAACAGCCTACACGGCGTCTCTATCCACTCTGACCACCCCGGCCCCAAGCTCGCCATATACCTCGCCAAGCTATCCAGCAAAAACCTCCCCGAATCGCCCGCTATCCACGCCTTTCGACACAGATGTAGACAAACAAAGTAATACGCCAAAACCGCCAACACCTCCGGCTTCCCTTCCTCCAACATGCCCATGACCGGCTTCGTCAACATGGTACCCCACGCCAACATCATCTGCACCTTTGCGGTCGGACTCGACGTGGCATCAAAGATGAATTGCACACGATGCACCGCCTGTGTCAGCCCATGCAACCTCTCCTTATCGTCATCATCTTCTTGGGAAAGCCTCGACTCCAGCCGACGCAGGATCTCATCGCACTCGGGCCCCGAGCCGCGCGTGTCGTACAGGCGGATGCCCGCCTCGATAATCGGCTTCAGCTCGCTCTGCCTCATCTCGTCCATGTGTCCCTCCAAGACGCCGTGGATACCGCGGTGCAGGTGCAAATAACCCACAATACGGGTCAGCGTAGCAGGGAACTCGGCGTCTCGATAGCTCAAGGTGTCGCACAGGGCATGGACACCCAGAATGGAAGAAAAAAGAAAGAGCGGAACGCGCTTCTCGATGCACGCGTCAAAGTGCGCCATGTCGATGCTGTTGAACAGGGTCAGGGCGTGCGTCTGCAGCTGGATGGCGTGGTGGTGGTAAAAAGCTTCACGATGCGGGCGCAGGACGGATAGGTGACGGGCCGAGAGGGCCAGGATCTGGTACATGAGGTACGGCTCGCCGAGGGCGTGATTCATGGTGAGCGAGCGGGCCGAGTCGCCGAATGGAGCAAAGGTGAAGAGGACGTCGGTGGTGAAGTGGTAGAGGAGCTCCATGTGCACCATGTTGACGTTGGGCGATGGCGGTTCCGAGTCTTGGTAGCCCGTGGGGACTGGGAAGGGAGTGACGTCCGGCATGGGCATGGTGGATGCGGAACCACCGTAGCCACCGCCGGAGAAAGAGGCTACCGAGGCCGAGGCAGACCCGGCGCCGGAGGAGGGTGGGGTTGCGGCTACCGAAAGGTGATCGGCCGGGGATCGGGCCAGTTCATCGCTGCCAGTGTCGGCCCCGGGCAGAATGGGGTAGGAACATTCTCTCTCAACGGTTTGGCAGTTGATGCATCGCGGTCGTGTTTCGTCGCACTGTCGATGAGTGTTAACTCACTGTGTGATTAGTCTTGAGTTTTGTAAGTGGGCTACTACTCACCTTGATATGCCGTCTCTTGCACTCGAGACACCCTTTTCGGGACTTCCGATGACTTCTCCGCATCATGGGTTAAAGTGAGGGATGGGTAGTGTAAGTTGGGCTACTAAAACGGTAGGCTGCTGGGCGGCAAGGGGCTGCTACGTGTAAGACGCTGTACAGAATATTGCCGAAACATCAAGTTCCCTGTCAGTCTCGACAAGTCAGATTCGGGTGGCAAACCGAGAATGACATGCACAAAATGATTGAACTTTATCGTTGTCTCAAGTCGGGAGGACTCCAATGCTCCATGTTTGGCATTTATTGGACGAGTTTCAGAGCGTCTGGGGGACGCGTATTCATGATCACTTTGATTGCGTGTCAACAAAGGGCGCAGCTGTTGGAGCGCCTTGGGTCCGTGAGCAGCAGCCACACCGTGACTGATTAACTGTAGCGTAGGGTTAATAGCGAAGTGAGCCTCCACCGCTAAGAATCCAAGACAGATCCATTTCTCCGCTAAGCCCTGCCCACGGTGTCCGGTTTGGTACCGAACCCGAGGTTGACCCGTCCCAAGCCAAAAGCTCAGCCCCAATGTTGACTAAAAATACGACGCCTTCATCTCCCTGTTTCTATAAATCGTATGAAACACCCACGTGTTCCTGGCGTGCTACTGAGTATCAGGGGGTGGCAGATCCCACGGTCGAGCAGCTGAGGCTAAGGCACCTTTGTTGTTCTTGCTCTTTCTAGGGCTTCTTCTCCTGGCGGACGCAGGACCGGCGGTGGTGATAGGTCCGGGACCGACGAACCGTAGCACCCAGTCCCACACTGTCCGCGTCTTGTCCAGCTGAGGATGCGTCGTTCCTGTCACGGATAGGTCCGAAGGGGCATAATGACCGCCGGCATCTGTTGCGTCGAGCTTTGCCCGGAAAAGCAGGTGGACTTTGGTCAGACCCTTGCGCAGACTGGAGCCGTAGACCTTTTTGTTGAAGACGTTCAAGGCGACGTTTTGAATGAGGACCACATCCCTATGCCGCAGTCCTTCAAGTATGCTGCCCTGTACGGTTTCGCAGCCAGGGGGTAACCAGAAAGTGATGGTGAAGCCAGCTTTGGTCTCGTCACCCACGAGCACCTCGACCAGGGAGCGGTCTAAGCCCCAGCGAGTGCTAACCGACCGTGGCGGAGAGATGGAAATGATGCCGACGATCAGATTGCAGGTGATGGTCTGGGGTTGTGCCTTGACAAGGTAAGCGGCCGATGGGATATCCTTGAGGTCAGTAAGGCGGTCACCGCCACGGAATGTCAAGGGCTCTTTGACGTTCTCGTCCCCATCCACTGCATGAACCGTGGTCTCCAAGAATGAAGCCGTATCCAGATCCTCCTCGCTCATTGCCGACGTGATGGAGTGTTGCGACTCTGCTTCTCTAAGCAATGTAGCGTCCAGGTACGAGGATCGGACATGTTGATGCAACGTAAGGGAGTGCTCGTAGAACTGGGACTCCAAGTCGCCATGGACGACGGACGATTCGTCAAATGACGACGATATAGACGCGGTAGTAAGAAAGTCATCGGGCTGATCGACTGCTTCCAGACCGTGAGCTGGGTTGAAGCGGAAGCTGGAGTCATATTGTTGAGTGTAGCCGGTGAAAATACGTTCTCTCACGAGACTAAGGGATCTCCATGCGGCAGGAGTCGGAGCAGAGGCCGGGATGATGGTCTGCTCTTCCCGTGGTTGGAGGATGCCCATGAAGCTGGCAATGGGCTCATCGAACTCGACAAGTAGATCCGGGGTGGCCCAGTCAAGCGCCCGGCTGTCTGGAGCTCCAGTGAATATCAGGACTTTGGAAGCCATTCATGCTTGTGACAGTTATCATAAGAGAAGCGAGTTGTCGTAGGTTGTTTGGTTGTAAACGAAAGGAAAGAAGGAAGCCGAGTGGAAGTGAAAGTGCTGCCGGGCGGGCCCCACCACATGCCCGAACGGCACGGACTTCTCCAAGTAACTGCTCCAGGCCCGGAAGTGGTGCCCCGAGTTCGATTTCACGACTGGCATCTCTCCCACTTCGTCATCGAACAATACCTACCTTTTGTCAATCAACACAACTTGTACAATTGATCCATGGACTACCTTCGTTGATTCTCTTTTGTGAGACACAGAAACTCACCTGAAATCACGTGTCAGCATGTTGGAAGTCGATGAATGAAACAAGCAACCCAATCGGACAGGGGCCGGAAAGGCTCCACAAAATAATGGCGTCGAACGGGACCCCTTTCAGACCGACGACACGTAGGTACCGTGACAGCATCCCATCTCTCCTCTGTCGCAACTCTTTTGTGTCCGTCATTGTAGCCAGCAAGTCCGTCAAGCAAGTCACAACATCCGACTAAACATGGCCCCGGCACCATGGGATTCAGTCCCTCCTGAGGACACCCTCTTCGCCTTGGTAACTGGCGCCAACAGGTAAGTAATCATCATCTGTCTATCTATCCATGCCCTGCCTCATAGAGATGACATGCTAACCAATGCAACTTCAGTGGTATCGGCTTCGCTATCTGCCAACGTCTGATCGACGAGTATCTCGTGACGCGCTCCCTGACCTCCCACCTCGTCGTCATCCCCACCACCCGCAGCGTCAAGAAGTCGCAAGAAACCATCGATGCGCTCCGCCAACATGCCCGCGAATTCGCAACCACCTCCGACATCCTCCGCTCCCGTGCTGGTCCCAACTACGATCCCCGATCTATTACTAAGCGCATCCACATTCTCAGCGTCCAACTAGACTTGTGCAATCTCGCCGACGTCCACCGCGCCGCCGAACAACTCGTCAACGGCACCGTGAGCAGCCCCGCCGACGCCAACGATGTCTACTTCACCTCCCTCACCGACGTGAGGATACCCCGTCTCGATGCGGTCATCTTCAACGCCGGCATGGGCGGCTGGACCGGTCTCGACTGGCCCAAGGTCTTCCACAACATCTTTACCAAGGGTCTCGTCCAAGCCACCACCTGGCCGACCTTCAAGGCCGCCACGGCCGGACACGTCGTCAACCCCTTGCCCGACGCTAAAGACGAGAAGGTTCCCGAAATGGGTCAAGTCTTTTGCGCCAACGTCTTCGGCCACTACCTGTTGGCACACAAGCTCGTGCCGCTGCTGAGCCGCTCCGAGTTTGACTCTACCATTCCTCCCGGCCGTATCATCTGGGAATCCTCCATCGAGCCTGGGTGGAAGAACCTATCGCTCTCCGACTTCCAAGCCATCAAGACCAACGCCGCCTACGAGAGCACCAAGCGGCTGACGGACGTGCTCTCTCTGACCGCCACCCTGCCCTCCGCCCGCCCGTTTGTCGACTCGTATCTTCAGCCGGCCACCAAGTCAAACGCACCAGCTACCCCACCCAGAATCTACCTCGTCCACCCGGGCATCGTCCAAACGACCCTCTTCCCGCTCAACGCCTTCATGTTCTTCTGGTACCGCGTGGTGCTGTACATTGCGCGCTGGCTCGGCTCCCCCTGGCATCCTATAACGGGGTACAACGGTGCCGTGGCGCCCGTATGGCTTGCTTTGCAGGAGCAAGAGGCTTTGGATGCGGTGGACGCTGAGCACGTCAAGTGGGGATCGAGCACAGATTTCTGGGGGGAGTGCAGAGTCCTGAAGACGGAAGTGGAAGGGTGGGGGTGGGATGGGACGGTTGGAACGAGGAAGGAGCTAAAGAATGAGAAGGGGGAGAGGCGCATTGGGAGGAAGATTGTGGGGAGAAAATCCGGGGCGGTGGATCTTACGGAGGAGAAAAAGGTTGAGTTTGAGATGTTGGGGGTGGAGTGTTGGAAGGAGATGGAGAGGTTGAGAGGGGAGTGGGAGGCCAGGTTGGGCAGGGTTCTCGAGAGGCAGTGATGCTGCCGAGTGACGAGTGACGAGATGAAATTGGGTGGTTAAAAGTAAATGATATTCCTGCCTGCACTGCTTTGAGACGAGCAGAGCTGGGAGAGACCTATATATACAAAATAATGATCCTAATAAGTGTACCCAAAACCCGTCACAGGGGGTATAAACGACAATGTGCATCCACGTACATATAAAACAAGCCATAACACATACACCGTCATCCATCATCCATCATAAATAACATAACGCCATTGCGTACCCCGACCCTCAGCAAGGAACAGATGAAATTCACGCCGTCCCCTCCACCGTCCCATCCCCCCTACCATCGTCCGACCTCACCCTCCTCAAACTAACCTTGTCCCGCCGTCCAAACAACCCCAAACAAAGCGGCACCGGAACCGTCACCATAGCCACCACAGCATGAAACACCAATGCCCAATACATATTCCCATCCGGCCTCCCCTCTTTTCCCTTCTCCTCCTTCAAGGCCCCCGAAATAATTATGAATACCCCGCCCAATACCTGCCCCCCGCTCCACGCCAACGTGCTCGTCACCTCGGGACTAATCGGATGCGTCACCTCCACCAGGAACTCCACCACCACCGGCACCAGACTGAAACTCGCCGCGCCCAGAATGGCCAAAATGATATAAGGCCCAGCGAGGCCGGCAGAGTCGTGGGTGGACGGCATCCAAAGAAAAATAAGGTAGCAGATGCCAATAAGCGGGACGGCAACACGGATTGTAGTCAAAAACGCTTTCGTCCTGTCGATGATGGGCGAAGTGATGGCCGACACAAGCAGCCCAACAACGATGAGCACGGCCCCCGCGATGCCGGCTTCTTCGTCGGTATAGCCATGGGGTTCCATGATTTGGTTGAGCAGCGAGGAGATGGAGTTGAAGGTCCCCACATAAACGGCAAAGGGGACAAAAAGGAGCCAGAATTCGGCGTGGCCTAGGAGGATCGCGGCCGAAGTGCGGAGAGGTAATTTGGGCGTGGCGGAAGACGGGGCAGCGGGCGTGGGAGGCCGGGAGGGGATGAAGAAGGCGGGAACGGAGCAGATGGAGGAGATGATGGAGACGTAGAGAACCATTTTCGATATGTCGGATGGCTTGTCGACCCAGAATGGCACGATGAGCTGGCCGAGCGCGGCGCCAAACGGGTTGGCGAGGGAAGTCAAGGCGGTGGCGGCGACGCGGCCGCGGTTGGTGAACCATAGATCCGAGTAGCGGGCGGGAGCGGCTAGGACAAAGGGTTGGGCGAGCCCGATGAGGATCTGGCCGAACATAACGATGCCGAAGTGGCCACCTGAAGGAGAGGAAGAGTGGGAGCCCCCGTAGCGGACCCAGTTGCCGATGAGCAGAAGGGCAGCGGCAGTGGTGATGGATAACTTGGGGCCGAGGTGCAGGACATAGATGACCAGGGGCGTGATAAAGGCGAAGGCGAAGAGGAAGGCGGTGCTGAGCCAGTTGATGGTCGTTCCGGTGGTGCGAAAGTAGGCGGCGGCCTGGGAGGCGACGGGGGAGAAGGTGAGCCACTGGAGAAGGATTGTTAGTTTAGGTTTCTCGGTTTGGGTTGGAGTGACGAGTGATTTATCATCTGTGGAAGTTCTTGTTCTCTGTTCTCTCAGTGAGACATTGTATTTCGTTTTCATGCAGGGCATCGCCAGAACTCGACGAATGAAATCATGTTGGACACGGAAACTGAGATATGATCACAACAACACCACAACATCAAGTCCAGTCTAAGTGGCGTACACGAACAGACATTGGGAGTATAGATCAACTTTAAAAGGCCCAATAACATCGTGGCGGGCGCTAAGAGGTGGCCACCACCCGTTTGCGTAGAGGTAGGACGGGCGGCCCCAATCCCGTACACGAGATGCTTCGCTTGGTGCTCAAGGCACGAGGCGTGGCTGCCGTTGTAAAAAGGGAGGGATCGATATGCCACCAACCAACCACGCCCACAGTTCAGAGGTGTCGGCTTCCATCTCGAACCACGATGGAACCATTTCATCCCGAAGGTGGAAAGATAGCGCAAGACTGGACGGAAAAGGGGAAAAAAGTAGGCACTTACATCCCAGCTAACAATGATATTCAACAAGGTCAACTGCACCAACCCGAACCACCTCCTCTTATAGACCTTTATGTTGTATACGACCGGTCTTCCCTCACAGTCTCTTTCCACTCTTTGTTCATTTTCGTCATGGTCACCCGCTCCGTCAATTCCAAGTCCGACGCCGCCACCGCCACCGCCGGCCATCTCCCCGGCACTGTTAACGACTGTCCCCTCCGTAATGCTGATCGCCGTTCCGGCGCCGAGCGTGGTGGAGACCTCCGATCCCGATCCGGAGTCGGTGATGGATGCTGACCATGATCCACTATTGCCACTGCTGCCGCCGCCGATTTTCTTTTCCGAGTCGCCGCTGCTGCCGCCAGAGGATCCGTGCGTTACTTCACTCCGTGTGGTACCCACCCATCGCCGTTTCTCATCGCCAATCATCGTTGTCGTCGTCGTCGTTGTGGTGTTGGTGTTGTGGATGTTGTTGTTGTTACTCGGACTCTCCTTCATTTCGACGATATCACTCCGTTTATCTGCCATGTCTTTGCTGCTGCTGCTGCCGTGAGCATTTCCACTACTCCCCGTTCTACTACTGCTGAGATTGGTGGTGGTGGTCGTGGTGGTTTCAGGAAGTTTGGTGTGCGGATATGATAGCCGAGCTTGATAATCGTCGTGGCTGTCGCGGTGCGAAGTGGTATGATGAGAATAACGACTGCTGTGGATGGTGGCCTGGTCCTGGTCATGATCGTGGCCGTCGTCGTCGTCCATTGTTGTGTCTCTGAATTCTTGCCAGTGTCCTTGTCCTTGTCCTTGTCCTTGGAGTGGGAGAGGTCGTCCTTGGGTACTACCTCCTTTGCTGGAGGATCGGGGGCTGCTCATTGCGTTTTGCGCTTGCGCCTTATGAAGCGGCTCTGCTCTGCTCTGCTCTGCTCTTGTATTAACCGTGCGATTTTAGTTTCCTTTTTCCTTTTTTTTTTTTTCTTTCTTTTTTATCTTGATCCCTTTTGTTTCTTTTTCGAGGGGGTGGAGGCGGCTCTGTTGTTACTTGATTGTGGCGCCCCCTTTCTGGATAAAGTTATCCCAAAACTTTGTGGCAGAAGTGTTTGATTCAGCTTGTTCGCATTCGGGTGCCAGTCGCGCTTCGGTCACGGTGTTCGGTATAAGACCAAGGGATGTTTTGACTGTGTTTTGCTGTTATCTCTGTCCGAATGAAGCTTCGGTGCCAGTTGTGCGAGTGTAAGTCTGTCCGAGCAGCAGAGAGGAAAGGTTCCCTGTCATCCGTCTGATGAAAATGCGAGCGAGCGCCAGAAGATGAGGAAGCTGTAAAGAGGGATGAGCGACACGTGTTCACATACTTGTATTCGTCGCAATTCATCAATCTAGTTGAAGACGATGAAAATGAATGAATGAATGAATGAGTGAATGATGGGACAGAGGACGGGGTAGTTTACAGTCGCATATACTACCACACCACACCTTCAAATCCTCCTTTCCAGTCGGACTTGCACGGGATCAAATGAAAGCCTGGCCTGCAAAGAAAGAAAGGAAAGACGGAGGGGACTTTGGAGGACACGGGATAAGTATTGATCGCGCTGTGCACCCGCTCGCTGCATGGCATAGTCAGAATGGCACGCTATCACACTTTCGAAAATCTCGGCAATCCAAGAAAGGTTCAAGTTTCCCCCCCAAAACCGCTTTTCTACGTCGCAACCTTCCCCATTTTCTTGGCGAGCGGCGCGGCCAAGCATATGATCATCGCCTTTTCTTCAACGCAAATGGATAAGATGGATCGTGATAGGTTTACTTTTAAGACATAACCCGCTATCTTCGTCTTCCCCCAGGTGTTCTCTTACTATGTTTAATGTGTTACGTCTTCCATGAACCAGGAAGGCGGAAGGAAGCGAGAAACATTTCGACTCATGCCATGTATCTCCTCCCTTGTTCGTGTGTCTGTCCTTACTTCATCCCGAGTTTTCTACAAGTTTTGACCACTTCTCGTCTTCCTTCCAGAAGTTATTCCCAAGAACTCCCCATTATGCTCGCCCGCTTGCTTGAACAAAAAAGAAAGGGTTGAGCGGGAATCAATTCACACTCTTACATTATTCCCCCCCCCCCCCCCCCCTCCCCCGCGCGTCATATCTCCGAGTCGTCTACCCACCACGATCTCAAAAAGTCCCCCACCCACCCACCCATATAGTTTCAACCCCTCACCCCCTCCTTGCTCCCTCCCTTGCTGCCACATGCCATCTTATCCTGTTGCGCAATGCGAAGCTATCATAGGGTCGCATCTGCGAATGCAAGCTAGAAAATAGGTTGAGTGTGTATGTACACTCGACAATGAGGGGGTATGTTATCTCAGGACAAAACCACCCTCATCAGATCATCACCACCTATTTCGGTCGTTTCGTTGCATGGCCCCATCGAGCAGCGACAGTAGAGACCTACAGTACGTATAGAAAAAACCACGCCAACCGTTTATCGTGGCATTCAGAAGACCAAGAGGTTTCATGCATCCTCTCATTTGCTTCCAAGTGTTCTTTGGCGTGTTATCATGTCAAAAGTAACTAAACAATTGTACAGGACATCTCCGTTTCCGAGCGAATGGTGCAAGATGTCTTTCCATGTGAGGTGAGCACAAAGTGAGAGAAACAACATCGACCGGAAAATGGGATACAAGCAAAAAAAAAAAAAGTAAGGAGGTCTATGGGCAATATTCACCTGTGTCTGCTTTTGAGAGTTAGGTGACGTCGAAAGGATTATAATACAGAAGAGACACGACAAGGCTGGGGAAGTAAAACCGAATCAGAGGGGACATGCCAAAATCATGGAAGAGAATGCCTCCCGTCATACTGCCTTGCTTCCCCCAGCCTTATGTAGACGTTCGTTTGGAGAGGAGAGGGGAAAGGTCAAGTGTAAACACATTCATCGTGCAGCATGCATGTGTAACTCCTGAAAGTCCCTTTGTCCTTTTCCTCCCCTTTTTCACCTGGCACTCTTTCGCTTTCCCGTCTCTGTTCGTATTCCATGATGGCTGCTGGATGATTTTGAACTTTTGGCGATTGGATCCTAATTGCTTTCTATTCCCGGTCGTCATCGTAAACGATTAAACGTACGTTGGTTGTTTCCTTCGTGTATCTTGTCTATCGTGAAACGCCCCATTGTCTCCATGTAAAGAAATAGCTCCACCGGACTGCACCCTTGTTGTCGTTCGAGAGGTCGCTTTTTTCGTCATCGGGACTGCTGAGCGTTGGGGTCAAGAAAGTCGCAGGCGCATCAGGAATGCGAAACGACCGTCGAGGTAGATCGATCGCTTATTTGAGGGTGTTCCAGAGCTTGGGAGCGGCGCACTGGGTGGCGCAGTGGACGAGGTGGAAGACTATTTGTTGTCGCGCAAGGTCCCTAGTGAGTAAGCCTGTCGTGTATGCCTGTGGGCGAGGAAGGGGGACTCTATAAACGTACACTCCTCAACGCAGTCCTCCTTGTTGTCAGCGCCAGCGCCGGTGACGCGGGCAGCGCACTCATCGTAGTGGTGCTTGGCGGGAGCGCACTCCTTGGAGTTGCGGCACTCTGTAAGCAATAACCCCCGTCAGCACATCATATTCCGTCTCGACTTGGGCTCCGTGACAGATAGGAGTCGGAGAACGTTGCGTAGGGATTAAAGGCTGGCAAAGAGCGACGCAAGTTCGGAGGTTGCGAGTTATTGGCAGCTCTGTTGGTTGAGAGGTAGAGCAGTGCCGGAGGCTCGGCGCGGGAACGCAAGGCTCCTACAGGCGCAAGGTGCGTGGAAGTAATGGTCGCGGAAGGCCGGATGGTAGTGATAGTCGAGTGATGTTGTATAAGTGTTGGTCGGACATGGGATGGAAAAAAGGACAGGTTACCCACCCTCTTCGAGAGTCTCCTTGGGGTCGACGATCTCATCCTCATCCTCCTCCTCCTCCTCTTCCTCCTCAGCCTCCTCCTCGGGCTCTTCGGCGGCGGGGGCGGACTCCTCAGCCTTGGTCTCGGCGGTGGTCTCCTCAGTGCTCTCGGAAGCAGGGGCAGTCTACAACATAAATTGACCGTCAGCATGCTTGTTCGTCCACTTCCCCGTGTAAGTGTTCCTCCTCCATGGCTGATGACGCAAACAAAGCCCTCAACCACGGTATATCCCCCACCATGTCCCTTGTTCCTACAGGAGGTAGGGCAGATCTTCAACCGTTGTGTTGATCAAGCCTCCCCACCTCCCTCTCGCCGTGGTGGACTGTATCTCTGTCTAAACTCGGGGACCCGGGGCATATGGAAGGTTGGTAATGGTGATGGTGGTGGTGGTGGTGGTGGTGATGGCATACCTCGGCCGGGGTATCGGCAGGGGCCTCGGCCTCGACGGTGGCCCACGGAGTGGCGGCGTCGATGAGGTCGGTGACAGCGTCCCAGAAGCCCATTTTGAAAATCGCGGGGGTGGCGGCGAGAAGAAGGTTGCGGTGGTCTTGTCGGTAGGTTGGTGATATGGCGCGACGTTGAGCAAGCTTTCTCGATCAAAAATCGGGTAAACCGAGCTTCTTGCTTGGCTCCAGTGCTCCCGGGTGGCCCCAGCTCCTGGTCCGAGCGCTGTCTCTTGCCGTCCCTCTTGCAATTGGCAATTGCTGATTGGCTCATGCCTATTGGGAGACGCTCAAGCTGCCCCCGGGTAATCCCGCAGCCATGGAAGGCGTCACGTGCAATCACATCTACACTACGTACTATTATGCTCTCGAAACTTTGGAAGCTCATCAGGGTCAGTGCGAGTTCGAGACGCAACTGTGGCTTATGTCTGGACTCGGCTGTCGTGAGACGAGTTCATATCCCTATCACAGCCCCCACGCCGCCGCCGCCGCCGCTATTGACCACTTTCTCGACTGACGGGCTTACTTACTGAATAGGCAATTACCGGTCAGACCCAAGTTGCGTGCTTTCTCACGGCTTACCAACACGGGACACAACGAACAAGCCATGTATCTCGATATCGCTGGCGTTGATGTCGTTGCTAGCCCTATCATCATCAATACGTGGCAGGCAGCCGCATTCTATTTCTGTCCGGTTATGCACACCACAGATACTTCCGAAGAGCGAGACATTGACAAGGGTATAATTCAAGGTTTGGGCCAATGGATATTTGACAAGCTAAATATTGGCTATACAATGCTGCAATGAGAAACCGGTTTGCCTCCATTTGGTACTGTATGGTACTGTTATGACTACTGACATCCATCCACTTAGGAACGGCGGCAAGTCCGACCAATCACCGTGTGTTTCTGACGTTGTAATCCGTTTTACTCGAAATCCTCTTTTGACATCACTTGTATAATAAAAAAAAAAAGAATAAAAAAAAGGAAAAAAAAAACCGACCGACGCTAAAATGATCGCACAGACGCCTGTCACTAGTAGTCGTATGATGTGCATGTTTTCCTTGTTGATCGGCGGCATTGAAGAAAAAGAAAAATATCAACTCGGATATTCGAGTATTTGCCAGATTCAGGGGAGCGCTGAAGGCGGTTACTTTGTGTCTCCGGGCCAAGCCACATCCTGAACATAATCTTGACAAGAATGTCGAGCATTTATGCCGTGTAGTCCGGAGGTGGCTCATCCGGGCCAGGCTGGGGCACTTGGTTCCGATCGCTCGTCACGTCCCCAGACGGTCCAGACGCAGGTGTGCTCGAGGAAGGTCGAGAAGCTTGAGCCTCATCGTAGGGTGGTGGAGGCTCGAGGTTTTGCCCGGGGGTCAGTCCAAGGCTTTGGGCGTGGAGTAGTCGGTCTCGCAGCCACTCATACTTTGCTTGGAAGTCGCTGTGTCCGCCATCCTTGAAGGTCAACTTGCACTCGATCCGAGGGATCTCCGGCGGTACGCCCCCGTTTGGAATAGGTCTGACTATAGCTGTCCAGCTCCAAGGTCCGATCCAGGACGAGTTGATGCGGACATCGCTAAAGTTTAAGGGAGGCGCAAAGAAAGATCGGAAAGCCTCGGTCGACCTGGCTGGAAGGTAGATGATCTAGACACTAGTTAGACTGCAACATGACCATGTCGTACAAGAAATCAAAGCCGAGCTCACCCTCTCATTGGTTATGTATGCAATGCCATTGTCGCTCTTGACAGAGAAAGGCTCTGCTACCTGCAGCTCCTTCGGGACCGAGAGCTCAAGGCCAACTCGCGGCTTGGAGGTAAGGAGAATCTTTTCTCCAGGTAGTTTCTGGATCTGCCCATCACGGGTCAACATGACCCAGCTTTCTTTCTCGTCAGTAATCGAATGCTGAGCAAGCGTCCATCTGTGCGCCTCGACCAGGAATTGGTCGGCCATGATGACTTGGACGGGACGGGGAGGTGGGGCCGGGTTGGGTGGTATCTGTAACAGGATTCCGTAATTGGGATTATATGATGACGGGAAGTAAAAGAGGGGACAAGGACACTCGCAATGTGAGCCCTGGGGAAGATGATGCAGAGTTGCCTTGCCAAAGCGTCACGGGAGAACAAAGAACAGCAGATGTAGACTTACTTTATTGACATGATGAGAGACTGAGTGGTCCGCTGCCGAATGGTCCGCTAGGTACTGTCTTGTTTTGTCCCGCGCGCCCGGAAAGCTCCTAGATCTTCCACGGAGCTTCTCGATTCGTGGTATGGGTGCTAGTATTAGCACGCAAGGGTATGGTGGGTATTAGCGTCAAAGAGCGAGGCCAGGAAGTAACCTGTTCACCCACAGCGGCACGGCCTGCGTCAAGATGAGATGGGAGATCTGGCAAGTCTCAGTCCAGGGGTCAAGGAAGCTGTTGTATCTAGAGTGGGCCGACTTTTTGCTTAATCCGGTCGTCGTAACTGACAGCCTGCGAACCTGCACGGTGTCGGTCTGTTAGCCTCTATCACTTTCAGAATGTTTCAACTTGAACGGGCTGCCAGCCGAGGCAGGTGAGCGTGGTTGGCTTGCCATCAGCTTGAACACTCCAGCCCAGAGAACACCAAGCATGGGAATGGGCATGCGGTAGTGTAGCCAGTAGCGTGTAATGGCCCTTGTAGACAGGCAGCCTCTGGGCCAGCCGAGCGGCCAGGCCAAGGGACTAGATGGAGACGGGGGATGGGTCATGGGCAAGGCAAAGCAGATGAGAACCAAGACGGGGACCCATATCAAGAGGAGGGCCGAACTGGGTGCCTGAGCGGCCAGAGCTCCAACCAATGGGACCCTAGGACGCCTAAGTAGTTCCAGAATCAGGACGGGGAGGCTCTAAGCAGTGGTCGGTCTCGGCAGATATGTAGAGGCAGGAAGGAATACCAAGACTGAGATGCTAAACATGCTCAGTCACCCTTTTCCAGAAGCAGAAACTGACAAGCGAGAGAGGCCCGGGGCCGTGGGTGCTGGACACTTGGGCAATCGAGATGTGTTGCATATCGAGCTGCAAGATGAAAAAGAGCGAGAGACACTGGAGGAGTAAGAGCGAATGAGGAGCTACACGGGTACGTGGAGAGTCGTGGTATGAGCTGTGAGACTGTGGATGGGATGCCATGGGGACGCCGTCCAGGTTCAAGGGTCGACCGACGATTGGGACAAAGTGATAAATGAGGCATACATAGTAGCATCCCTCTAGTAGTAGTAGTAGTAGTAGTAGGAGTGTACAGGGTATATCGGATGTACAGCGTCCAAGGCTCTGTTCTAGACGCACCCTTTTCGACTAACTAACTGCTTGGTGGCCCGGGTATGGCGAGAATTTCCTTTGGGTAGGTGTTGATGTTGGCTTCCACTTGAGGTTGGGGGAGGGGAGCGGGCAACTGGCATGCATGTAACAACAAGGAACAGACACATAGCAGACTAACCTTTGACGTTGTCAACAAGATAAGCAGTGGTTGATGGTGGGAAAACGCCTAGGGTTGTTGGTAGTGGTTTTATTTCTGACAGCAGATGGATGATCTTGGTTGGATGTTTTTGATTGTCGAGATGGGTGGATGGTGGTGAATGAGGTGTTGTTCTAGGTAGGAGAGGACTGATCGATGCAGAGGGGTACATTTCAGTTGCACTGCAGTGAGTGAGTGAGTGGCATTCATGGGGGGTGGGATTAAACCGGGGTACGAATTAAATGGGATGGACTAGGTAGGTACAACCAACTACACTAATATGGGAAGTGGAGCCAGCGGCCTCAGCACTGCCCGCCAAGGAATATTGTTAATACTACGCAGTACATACCTGTTAGAGGTACACTACCGCTGTTAATCTGCAAAGGTCTTGAACTTCCCACCCACCCCAACAACGGACCCCGCACGTGAGTTTGTCCATCGTGACTGCCCTCGTGAACCAGATGGATGAATGCCCACTGATGAGGGCAGAGACCTGAAGACGGCAGTGCGCACGCAGAATTAGTTTCTCGTCTACACACACACACACACACACACAACTTGAAAATGGTGGCTCTGCTCGTTCAACTGCGAACTCAACAACGGCACTCGAGCGTGAATCTCTCCTCTCCACGGCGTTGCGACCCACAACTCCAACTCCAACCTACCCACAATCCGGGCATCTTGTCGAATTTCGACTGATCTCATTTCGGAGTCCATCCCATTCCTCGCGTCGTCTTCTTGTACCTGCAGATCGCCGTCAGTCCTGCCAAATGCATTGTGCTGTCAATCGCCACCTCTTCCCCGGGCTTCTCATCGAGCACTCGGAAAATATACTTACCACAGCATTCAACTCCCAACGGCTTCTTTCCAGGATGGGCTTGGCTCGGACAGCAAGCACCAAGGCCAAAACCGGTCTCGCTACCCGACATCATCGTCTTCCCCTACCCTGATGAGCCTGATGTGTGCTATGGGGGCGAGGGGCCCGACTGGGGAGGCAGCTGGGGGGACAAGCCGCTATCACAGTGCACTGCTCCATACGCACTCCTCTTGGCGTCCAGAATCTAATCTACCATCTGCCCCCTTTGGTCGCCTCAAGAGCCAAACAGTTGCTTATACCGCAGAACAAGGATACGGCTTGAACAGGTCCTTCATATGTACAGCCTTGTCCCCACCGAATCGAATTGCGCTTCGAGTGCATACGTCCATGTGTCCGTTGCCTTCCACAAAGGCACTGTTGCCGGGCCCGGGGTTGATGTGAGAGCGGGAGAACGGAAAGCCATGCTCACCATGCATGGGAGACACTACACGTGTACAACTAAGCCTTTCAGCCTCCTTGTAGCGCTTCTGGTAGCAAAGCGACTGGACATGCCCTCGGGGGCCCACGTCGGGTCGGCAAAGCGCACCGATACACATCCTCGCCATCACAGCACAATTCCTATGCATTATTGGCTCCCTTGTACTAGAGCAGCCAAGGGTGGACAAGCACTGCTACTTGACAAAAACATACACTACCAACGTGTCGGCTTCTTTCGGCCCCTCACAGAATGCGTCTCCCACAGTTTGCATGAGGGACCACCACGGGCTAATTCCGAACTCAGCTTCTTCACCGCCCCATGCACTCCATATGCTAGTAGTGTACCTCTGCGGCAGGACGGCGAGGGGAAACAACCCGTGGCAGAAATTTCAGAAAAGCGAGTGAGAATTGTTATTGGCGAGATATCATATCCATCACCGGGTACAGCCGTCATGCCGCCTTGACGTGGGGCAGTTTGAACCACTCCCACTCTTGCTCTGGGAAAAGCGATATATCGTTGAGAAAACATCAACACTCACAAGGTACCCAGAAGTCCAGACCTGTTTGACCGGTAGTCCGGGCTACAAAGGGGGTCAGCATACGGGCGCCGCCTTGAAACCGCCTAAACGTTGTTGCGTAACGGCTTCCGCCACTCGTGGAATCAAGTATCACCGGCCTTTCAGCGAGTGGAATGAGGGCGTCAGCTTTCCGCACATTGACATCATGTGACGGTAGTGGCTTTGTACCACGCCATTCCAGGCCAGCTTTTGTTACTTCCTACAGATTTCCCCACGGCAATGTTGACGGAGCTTAGTATCAATCCTTACATCGAGAAAGGCTAGACTGCGTTATCACTGGTGTCAACGACACACTATCGTTTCTTGGTTTTGCCATCGCATGCATGTCTTTCCCCCACGCAAAATCATCGCTGCGTCAGCTTTCCTACGCTCTGATCCTGAATTCTTCACTAATGAATCCTAACCCAGCCCAAGTGGGTAAGACTTCCTGGCTCGCCGGGTTCGAGACAGGCCGCAGCTGGACCTCTTAGCTACATCGTGTGCCTCTGCAGTTTCTTCTCTACTTAGATGTCGACAAAGTCTCGAGATATAGTGGGTCCATACCCACTCTCGGCTTTACTTCCGAAGGAGTGCATCGAGGGTCCTGATATCGCTGCAAATTCTGTAGCACCATGTCCTTCAAGGACTCGCGGTGAAGTTTTTGCCGTATACGGAACACTCAAGCTTCTTCTTTGGTGATCCCACGCATGTACACATCCGGTCTCTTTTGTCAGTCATGATGACCAGCCGCAAGTGGTGTAATCACAAACAGCCACTTGCTGTAGGCCTAGGACGCGGGTCCCACATCACTTCCATCTCACTTACTTTCTCATCAAATTTCTACTATACAGATGGGCGACGCAGGCGACGAGGTCTAGATCCAACGTGTAATGCCAATCCTTCACACGAAATTACAACGTGTCGAATCAACAGATCTTTACGTAGAGCCGAGGCCTTGAGCAAGGCCTGAGGTCCTTGAATTCACTTCATACCATGTTTGGAACTATTGCTACAAACTAGATTTCCCACGATTGAGTATGAGTGGCCTCTACTGTGCTGGGAGCATCCCATTCAGATGTGGGATGCATCTTTACCCCGGAATAATTCGCTCCGCGATGAAGAACTCAAGGGAGCAGTATCAAAACCTGGCAACCTCGTCGACGAAAAATTTACTGTTACATTCTCATCCAGAGGCGAGTTACCAACAAGGTGACATAACCGCATTGGGCAAGAACCCTATCCAAACGTGAACCTAAAGATCTCATCACGCCCAGAACCGCACTACTTACACCCAGACATTGAAGGAGTACCTAGCAGTTTCATCACACCTGAAGGCCATTGCAATTCTGAGTTGAGACGTCCTGCCTGTCGCGGAAGTAACCTGGCCCAGATCTTCTCTTATCACCTCTTCCCACTCATTAGCACCCCCTTCACCTCACAAAGCAACCACAATCCATCACAATCCAGGGGGGTGCCCGAGTCTTGTCGAAAACAATGCAGTTTAAGTGACAGACTGTGAGTGATGCCTGTATCTACGATTTAAACCCGACAAGCATGATTAGACAGGAACGGCAGATCGGCACAATCCCATTACATTACTCCGATTTTCCGCCCGTCATTCGCTCTTTTTCGGTGAAACCGCCACATGTCACACGTACAAGCATCCCTTCCAGAATGCGTCGCAGACCATACAAGTACAGTCTGGTACTAGGATTTCTTTCTCGACATAGACCCCATGTTGTTCGCGTATCGGTGACAGTCAGTTCAGGGAAGAACATCGGCCAAGAGCTGCGAACTATTGAGATTATCCTCTCGCACTCCGCTTTCTCGAAACAAGGTCGGTGAGTTCAGCCCTGCTGGAACCCATCTACACAGCCAATGGCCTCAATTTTAAGACTACTGAATAGAATATTCCTCCCTCATGGAGATCACGTCTGCAGAGATATGGCTGGGTTCAGTAGCCGATCTGGGATCACCACGGACATGGCTCAGCAAACTTCCCGTAAAGTTGTCCACGACCATCAAACTCCCAACATTTGTGAACAACAGGATCAGAACAGGACGTTGTGTCCCCGTACCTACGCGAAATGAGATGAACACAAATCAAAAGTCAACATCCAGCACAAAGTGGGCGGCTCGCCCAAACTCGCGGGTGGTGGGCAGATGACAAAAGACCACAGTGATGTAAGAGGACATGTCCATTTCATTTCATTTCCCAGGGTTTACCTTTTCACTTTTCGTTCATCGTTCACAGAGAGGAACGAACAGTGGGCGTAGTCAATGTACGGAAATCCCACCGAGATTGCTATGGATTCCGTCGTTTCTTATAGGAAATCCACACCGCTCAAGCACCTAGCTAGATGCTGCTAATCCCACCCAGCTAGACCTATCGCTTCGTTTCCCTTTTCCGCCTTGTTCTAGCACGTTCTATTGCGGAGGATCACCGCTCCGTAAGTCATCGACACATGGATCAAGAGAAGTCGTTGCTTTTGCTCGTATGTTCGACCTTTATTCCTATTGTTTTCTTGCCACTCAACGCGCATTGCACAGTATACTCAGTTTTTATTGTGCTCCCTTCTTTTTTCGTTTCACTGGCAACCAATTCTCACATATTATTGGATAGTACAGTTTTACGAATGATAGTTCATTCATATACCTTATTTCTCTGGCTCTCTGCTTTTGAACCGACCCTTTTATTCACCTTCACGGGTACCAGTCCACTCCGCTACAAAGTCACGAGATAACATATTGATGTTGCATTAAATGAGTCTCATTATACTGTAAAGTATGGTGACTGAGTGGCGACCTCTCGAACGTGGAAAAGAAAAGGAGCACTCGTTCATTTATGACAGCAGGACAGACAGAGACAAGAAACAGCACCCCTCATAATCTACCACTAGTACTTCACACATCCCCTTTAGCGTTCCTGCTCTCTTGTTCACCACATCTTCCCGCCTACCTGACTTGCTTGCCATATACAACTCCTGTCTTTACCATCCTATCCACAACCAGTGGCTTGCTTATACGCACAAGCGAGCGTTGTGTATACTACACATGAGCTTTCAAGCCTATCGAAGTGGCAAAATGGATAGGAAAAAAAAAAAAAAAAACGCCATACCCAGATCGTTTCCTTGGAAGAAAGGGAAGCCAGAGGAGCGAAGGTGAAAAAAAATAAAAATAAAAAAAGGAAACAAAACTAAACAATGCTCCAAAGCGCAATGCCAAGATCGTAACGCACAGAAAAAAGAAAGCTCCCATGCTCCGTCAAATGCAACCAGCCAGAGAACTATGTAGAGGCTAAACCCCAGGAAATGGAAAAGGAAGAGTAAACAAAGCGGAACAGCGAACTATGCCAGACGAAAAAGAAAGAAAAAATGGAAAAGAACAGAGAAAAAATGGAAAAGAACAGAGAAAAAACAATACCATTTCGTCCTCCCCCCCTCTAATCCCGCCCTCCCTCTCTTCCTTCTCCTTGTCCTCATTCTCTTCAAGGGCTCTCAACAAGCAAGGACTAATCGATCAAAAAGTACTAGCCTTGTCCCATTCCTTCATCAAACCCCCCTACCCCCTCCCCATTGCGATCCTTCTTAATTCGGTCCGGCGGTAAAGACAAGCACCATAACAGACAAAGTCGATACAGGCTAGTAGATCATACAAGGCTCAATAAACCCCGTCAACATGAGCAAGGCCACTTTCCCCCCACCCCCTAGTCGACAACTAGTGTATTCAACGGTCATGAACCTTCCGGGCAAGCATCCATCCATCCGCCCGCTGGCCGTCGAAAGGGAAAAAAAGCCAAAGTTCCATGAAACCAAACCAAACCAACCCAACCCAGCCAGGTCCGAGCAGGTCCGAGCAGGTCAGGTCAGGTAACATCCAGATAGATAGCGGGGCGTTAGGGTGCGGTAACAAGCACCTTTTTGCCATCTTTGGTATCTCCCAAGGCCAAGGGCAGAACAGAACAGAACAGAACAAAAAATACAGCGAGCAAACCACCGAGATGATGAAAAGCCGTCGTCAATTCCAGGGTTTGATGAACGGACAATGAAGCCGCCATGGATGGATGGGTGACTCCGTTTCCCGAACCATTAGAGAATAACATCTCTTCAGGAACGGACCTAGCACCCTGTCTGTCTGTCTGTCTGCCTGTCCGTCTATACCCGAACCACGCGGGAAAGAATATTGACATAACATGATAAGCAGGAACGAGCCAACGAAATATCGACCGTTGATTAAGCGACCATCACCCCTCAACACAACGTTTGAATTTCATCCAGGGACTAGTGTCCACTGTCCACCCGCGGGAGTAAGGGAGTAGGGAGTTGGTATCTCGCCAAGACCAAGCCAATGTTATTCATTTTCCTTGCCCCTTGCACGTTGGGCACCAACGGGTGATATGAAATGAAATAAAGGCTATAATCAAACCCTGCCGGGTCTGGGTGGGAAAGGGAAGCCGGAGCTGAAGCTGGATCAGAAGGAGCACAAGTAGAATGAGAGCACACTGAATAGTAAAGTGCTGGATGGCCATGTTCTCGGCAGAGGGAGAAGAGACAAAGACTTGGACCACCAACAAATAGTTTTCATAACGGCGCGAACTAACGAGAGATTTCATAGGGGAATTTCTGATAGTTGCCCGATTGCTTTTTTCTTCTTCTCTCCCCTTGTCGAGACTAGGTTCTGACGAGTCTCGATCCTTCGTAAAGAATATGGGGTTCCCTCTTTTTGTTTCTCTCCTCACCTTGCTCATTCATCTTCCCGATTGTCAGTCTTGGCTGATACCAATCAACAAAACCACTCAGCCCAGTTCATTGACCTGTCACGACCATGCGATAACTGGGGTGCGAAGAAAGAAGAGGAGAGGCCAGACACCAAGTGAGAAAGGGCGAGGAAAACCGACTCGTGTCAGTGCCAATCAGTGTGGTGCCCGCCAGTTCAGAATACCCATTTCGTCCCACGTGTCCGCGGCCGTCGTCACCTATTCTTTTGTCGAGTCTTCATTGTTTGAGATGCCTTCAGTTGGATTGAGCCAGGAGTACGTGAGACTTGACGAGAAGAAGGTGGAAGGATATGTTTGTTTCTGTCGTTCCTACGAGTGCGATACACGACGCCATGTCTTTCCCCTATCCCGTGTGCTCTTGTACTGCCGCCTCCCTTCTGTGTGCAGAACACTTCAATTGAACCAACCCAAACCAGTCATGCAACTGAGGTTGAGGGTTCCACATCTTTTCAGTTTAACCTTTCGGCCCGGGTGGACGAGCCCACTGATTTTAGGCGGCCGTGGCACACCGGTCGGATAGGAAACGGCCCATTGAATGGGCTCGCAGAAACCCCGAAACTGACCGCTGAAGATGTTTGTGTCGATTGGGGGCCCGGCTGGCTGCCAGGTTTTTCTGTCTCTCTCTCTGTTGTGTTGCTGCTGTCCTGCGTATCTTGCCGCAGTCTATTTGGTATTGGGTTTCCGTCCTGCCCAGTCCAGGCCGGTTATTTGCTCGCCTGATCTCCTGATCTCGCAACGTTTTCTTCCTTCGTCTTCATGTCAACAATACTCAAGACAAACAACAACTACTACTCAACTCTTCCTGATCGAGTGATTGACTGATACAGAATCTGGTGATGATACCCACAAATAGCTGTCAATGATCAGCAAGATCGGTTGCAAGAGCGGACTCCCTTATACACGTAACTATACAATAGTTTGGTTTGTACAAGCGGGTATCATGTGTGGTGTGGCCGTTGCAGAAAATGGTGTGGGTATGAGGCTCTCGTTGGCTGTGGTCCATTTTGGCTGGTATAGGGAGACAGGCTGCACAGCTTCGTTTTGCATTACCTGATCATAGTCGATCAGAGTGTCGCAGTCGCAGTTACACTTTCGCCGAACGAAATGAGCCTCCATGTGCCGCCGTCGGAGTCGCTACGTTGGAGCCGTATATAGTCTTCTTCTGCGGGACATCTCGGACAACGCAACGGCCAGCGCCAACACCACGCCGCAGAAGCAGCCTCAATCACGACAACCAATAATCCGGCGCCCGCACCGCAGGCGACACCGGCATCGGCGATCTCCCGCCACCGCCGCCATTGCCGTTGATATTCGCAACCGAAGCGGCAACCATACCCACGCCCAGGCCACCCGGACTAACGCCAATACCAGGAGAATCAGCACCCCCAATATGGAAATCCAATTTCGGGATTTCGATTTTGGGCGGCGCCTCCTCCCTTGGTTTCTTCCCGGGCGTCTTCTTCATCGGGCTGTAGCCCCTGCCCTCCGGCGGCGGGCCAAACCGCACATCACGCACGTCCCAGCCGTCTTCCGCCGCGGCCGCAACCCAGGTCCGCAGCCCGTCGTGAACGGACCCGTAGAACTTCTCCTTGCACATCCGCAGGCTGCCGCCCAGACAGCGCTCCCAGCCCGAGATGCGCAGCTGGGCGCGCAACGCGTTACGCTCGGTGGCTGTAGGACCCGTGCATGCAATGATGGCGTTCATCAGGTCCAGGTGGCTGGCGAGGTAATTGGTCGCGTCCCATTCGACGCCACCGACGTAAGGGGCCGCGGGCACGGGCGGTCGTTCTTGCGGGAAGTGTCGGGACATGTAGGCCAACTGGGCGGGGGTTGCGGTTTCTGAGTCTTCGCCTCCTGACTCCGTGTCATTTCGTGTTAGGGCTGAGGGATCGATAATGCCTGCTTGGTATAGTTGTTGTTGTTGTTGCTGGGTATCTTTTTGCTCGCCATTGATGCCACTCGACCCTCCGCCGGCGCCGGAACTGCCACTTAATGATGAGTCCGCTGGGGGCAAGGAAACAATGTTCATATTGTGCAAGAATATCCAGAAGACTTCCTTGGTCACGCTCACGGCTTCCTTGCACCATACACGATATGGCCGCTCGCGCCTCATCTCAAGGATAAAGTTGACTGGCTTCTTTTCCTCTTCCGTCTCGGGGTCTCGCAAGAACTGTAAAATTGTCTGGGCGCGGGTTATGCGCTCTTGCGGCGTGGCGCATTCGATGTAGGTCAGCAAAATCGAGGTGATGATGTTGCGTGTTGTGAACTCGCTCGGCCCCTTCTTCTCGGGGTCGAAGATCAGATGCAACAGGGCAGGGAACAGGGTGGCGTGGATGGTGTGCAGGTATTGCAGTGCCAGGGCGGTGGTGCAGAGGGCCTTTAGGCACAAAAGGTTTTCGTGCAGAAGGGCGTCTTCGTGTTCCTCCCTGGAGCGCGAAGAAATGGTCAGTCAATACTCGTCCATCAAAGGTAATCCTGTTGCGGATCTAAACTCACCGCCACTCAACAGCCATAATCCGATGCAACAAATCCACAATCTCCTTCATCCCCCCTTGCTTGATAAACTCCTCGGTCCAAGCAACGGTCTCATTCCTCAGCAACAGCCGAAGCTTGTGAAGTTTACCAACCTCCACCAGCTCTGGCTTGTGCACCTTTTGCAGGTAAGCAACAAAGTCCGCCGGCACCTGCTGACTCTTTCCACCTTTCATACCCAAGAACCCGCCCACGCCGTTCCCACCAGAATTACCGTTCACATCACCAAACGACGGTCGCTCATTCATGCTGCTGTCGTTGGACTTGGACCTGAAGTGCCGACCGATACTCTTGGTGGGTGACGACTGGGCCTTGCTGGCGGCTCCCTTACCAAGCGATAGGCCGAATCCTTTCTTCTTCGTCCTGCCCGTTCTCTCGTTATCCTTATCCTTGCCGTTACCGTCCTCCCGTCTTGAACTAGAGGATGACTGCTGCTGTTGCTGTTGATCTTCCCGTTCTGACCCGGCACCACCATTGACACTGCCTGCGTTTCCTCCCTTCTCAAGAGACGTATTGCTCGCGTTCTGGTTCACCATCTTGGCCTGCATTTCTGCCCAGTCCTGCCGGATGAATTCCAACTTGATGGTGTCGTTGAGGTTGCGCATCTTGTACCGCTGGTTTTCGGGAATGTTGCGCCGGTCCAACATGGCCTCGAGGTGCTTGTCGATATCCTTGGGGTCAATGTGCTGTTGAAGCAGAGGTGGGGCACTTTGTTGCCGTTCCATACTGGTAGATTGTGTTGCTGCTGCTGCTGCTGCTGTTGCTGCTGCTGTTGCTCCTGATTTGGAACGCTCTCCTCCTGCTGAGCTACTACTTCCTCCACCGTTACCAGAACTGGAAAACATGCTCTTAACGTTGAGTCGTTGGCTTGACCTGTCTGATCCTGAACTTCCGCCTGCTGCCAAATCTGATGTCTTGGCGGTGGCCCACGTTTGCCTCTTCCAACTTCGTTCTTGTTTTTCCTGTGGTGATGACTGGTTCTGGTTGTCAGATTGCGGTTGCTTGTAGCGAGTGTCGGTGCTCGAGTCTGACGGTGTACGCTTCTCGTCCTGCTGACTGTTGCTCGCAAAGTACTGGTGAAACGTCTTTGGTCGTGATTTGGAGCGGCTGTTGTTTCGATCTCGCTCGCGGTTTTCCGCTTCGGACTTCAGATGTTGGCTCTCAGCTATGGACGACCGTGTCCCGCCTGTTCCGGGACGTTCTGGGTCAGCCGGTAACGGTTTGCCACTATCCCAGAAGGGATTTCTGTAGTCCAACGGCGAAGGCACTGGTTTGGTCGACGAGTTCAGTTCTGGAGGCAGCGCAAAGGGCGAACCCCTGGCAAACTGGGCATAAATGGGTGGTGGTGGGCTGGTATCAATGGCACTTGGCGCGCGGTTCTCCTTGTCTTTGTTGCGACGGCGACTGTTCTCTTCTTCCTCCTGTTCCTGCTGCCTCAGATTCTTGTCAGACTTTGGCCTCAGAAGCTGACCGATATTGGCGGCCGATTTGACCTTTTTGGGCTTGGTGGGTGATTGGTCTCCCTTGTTCTTGGAGGCTTTGCTGGAATCTCTGAGTCCGAAGGGCGACTTAAGCGAGATGGTCGCAAAGGGGTTCGACTTCTTTTCGGGGGATCGTGGTGGCTGGTCGTCCAATTGGTTGGGCCGAAGCTCACAGAGGGCGGCGGCGAATTGATGTCTCTGGTATCCAGTCAGATTCATGTCGCAACTGTGTCTCTGGGCCACCAGGTCGGGGTGGATCTTGTTGGGAGGGCGCAGCAGTTCAGGAGAGTCAGGGTCGACAAGGGAAGCAGCCGAGGACGACATGACATGGTCGCGGTCACTGTCAGAAGACTTTTGGAAATCGGTCGAGAAGACAGCAGGGGGCAGTTGGACCTGGCCAGCTCCGACGGTATTGCTTCTCTTGTGGCTCATAAGCTGACGAAGGTAGGAGGATTTGGGGCGTTGTTGCGGCTGGACCTGGTTTTGGTTTTGGAGGGGGAAGAAGGGCGGCAGGTCGTTGTTGTTGTTGTTGTTATCACTATTGTCGCTGTTATTGTTGTTGTTGTTGTTATTGTAGTTTCTATCGCGCATGCCGTCGCCTGAGCCTGATCGGTAGGCAGAAACGCCGCCGTAGAGATCCGCGGCGGGAGGCATGGCGGCGGCAGGCTGTTGGAGGAGGCGGTGGAAACGTTTCTTCTGATGGTCAAAAACAAAGGCCGGTAACGGGTGATCAGCAGGGGGCGGGCGCGATGGGCGTCCGTCGTACGCGGACGTGTCTCGGCTTGTTCACGGGGTATTGACGTCCGTCAGTTCAGTTGGCTGTTGATGGTGGAAAGCTGTGGATGTTGTCGTTGCGATTTCGTGGTCGGTGTACACTAGCCGTCATGGAGATGGAGGGAGGGAGGGAGAAAGTGTGGTATGGCGCGGCCCCTGGCAATCGATGAACGAGGGATGGGATGGAGGTGTGAATGCTATGGAAATAACCTTGATAGCCGAAGCTGGGCAGATGCGGAGAACGGGTGGTGGAAGGATGCTGGACTAGTTCTAGCTTAGAACTGTAGTCGGTCTAGCAAGTCCTAATAAGGAGGGAGGCTCAGCACGGCGCACTTCAGTTTAGCTTAGTTGTGTTCAGGTACCGGAGTCTGGTGGGAATCATTACCAACCAGAGAGTCCGTCGCTGACCAAGCAAACAGTCAACAGCACCAACGATGGGGAAAGGAGAGAGAGAAAAAAAAAAAAAAAGGAAATAGGTATCAACTAAACCCGAATGAAAAAGGCGGGATGCGGAATAGCTTCAACTAAGTAGAATACTACACCAAGAAAACCTGCTGGGAATGACGCTGGAATGATGGAGGTCGGAGTCGGACAGCCCAGGACCTTGCTTCTTGGAGACCCGGACCTTGTTACGAGGGGACCAGTCAAAAGGGACAGAGTCCCAAGAAGACTCCATTCACCAAGCACTTCCATCCTTCGCTCTTCCCGGTCCCGCCAGTCTGAGGTCCCGCATCGCATCCATGTCATAGATATCGCAGCCAATGAAGGCAATGTTTACCCCCCGTTGCCCAGGCAATCACCAGTCAGCCATCTCCCATCTTTAGTTAGGTTTCCTTCCCTTTCCCTGGAAACCGACCGAGTCGACAACAACTTCAAGCAACTACACTGTACGTACTTTCACACTAACCTATGGCCCGGCCCCGTCAGCTTCGCTTCCACTTTGCTTTTGAGGCAGGTCCCAAGGCGGCCACTACGGTATGCCACGCAGCACACCTCCTGCAACTGCAACTGCCCTGCCACCCAGCTACTTATAGGTAGGTAGCTGTTGGTGTCACAGATGCACCACAGGGTACTGCCTGCAGCTGCACCGCATCCCCTCCAGACGGGAATTTAGGAAAACATCAGCAGTTATTCCAGTTTGGGTATTCTCGAATTGCACAGTTACACTCACTCTACGGCGCGGGGGCCTCCCCCTCAATTCGCCTTGCAAGCGATTCGATTATCCTCATCAAGTTCCCGTCTAGGTAAACCTGGCAGCTGCTCTATTCAGCAAAAGATGCTTGTTTAGCGAACTGAAGCGAGTTGCTGCTGGTGGACCTGGCAGTCAACGTGCGTCGTCGAATGGAACATGCATGCATTCACTGGGTTGAAGAATGGCTGGATTCGTTGGTGGTGAATGCTGGCTTCCTCAACTGACCCCACTTTCAGTTCAGACATGTCCGTCTCCAATCGCATCACCATGATACTTGAGACTCTTGAAGAACTTGGTCTATTTGTACACTTTATAGCTAAAACAAAAATACCTGAAAAAAAAAAAAAAAAAAAAACACAAGGCTGGAAACGGCATCACCAACTCAACACCCCCCTCTGCCTATCAAACCCTCCCCTAAGCTGACTCTGCGGTTTAATCACCTTGCCCTGCAACACGGTAAACTTGACGATACCCTCACAATCCTCCGGCTTGACTCTAGCCAGCCAGATACATTGCGCCGCACCCACCTCACCGTTCTCTTCCTCTTCCTCCTCCTCCTCTTCTTGCCCTTTCCCCTCCTCTTGCTTCCCCTCCTCCTCCCCTTCCTTAGTAACCCCCCCTTGTTTCCTCCTCCTCAACTCCTCAGGCTTCTTCGGCACAAGTTCCTGATCCCCTTCTGCTTTGGCTCTCTCCACATGATCCAACCCAAAAGCATCCGGCCGCCTATACACCAACATGTTCGCAGAGTACTTGTGTCCACCCACATGGCTGATAAAATAAATGCCCACGCCACCCGGCCGCTCGTCGTCCAAGTCCCGATACAACCCCAGCGGCTGCAAATGTCTCTGCAACTCCTTTCTCAACAACGGCGCGCTCTGTCCGCACCGCGCATCGCGCGTCTTTTGCGAGCAGAGCAGGATCAAGGCTTGGTGCGGGCAGGGCCGGGTGGTGAGTTCCTTGATGTAGGCGGGGGAAGCTTCGGGGAGGGGCGCCTCGAGCGAGCGCGGAAGACTGAAGGGGGCGAGAGGGGTGCTGTTGGTCGGGGCTTGGGAGATGATTTTTTCCAAAACTAAGGGGACGGTGGCTGGGGTGACGTTTTCGATGAGGATGAAGGCGGGGAGGAGGAGGAGGGTGGTGGGTTCCGAGTAGGAAGGGGGATGGTGCGGGGTGGGTATGTTGGAGGCCGAGAGCATTAGTTTCTGTTTATGGTCAGTCAGTATGTATATACCTTGAAAGATGAAAGTGAGAGAGTACATGAACAAAAAAACAAAACATACCCCGTTAGCAGGCGCCTTGGCCTCCGCAATAGCCTGCATCACACTCCCCTTCTCATCCGCCACATCGCGCACCCAGTCCGTCTTCCCCGTGGCCACCAGTACATGGGTTTCCCATCCTTTGACCAGACCAAACAACTTATCCTCCTCGTCAATCTTGAAGGAGCGCGGGTACGTAATGGTGCAGGTCGCGCAATCATGGTCGCAGTCGTCGCCGTCAACTTCCTTGGAAACAACGGGGAAGAGATCCTCAGGTTTGGTGGCTTTGTTGCCTGAGTCGCCAATAGCCAAGGACTTGGCGCTGGAGAGAAGGGATCTGAACATTTTGAATTTCCAACCTGGTCTTTTTTGGGGGGGTTTGTTGTCTCGGGAAGAGTTGCTCGAGACTACCGGGGGATGAGCATCTGATAAAGATGAAGACAGCGGCGGCGGCGGCGGCGGCGGCGGCGGGGCCATTGGCGTCGGGATCCTTTAGTCTCCCGTCTATAGAGGTACCCGTCGGCTGTCAATCCCGCTTATCTCCGTGCTAACCTCCGCCGTCAGGGGTGATCCCCAGTCTGTCGATTCCGTTGCTTGACTGGACCACTTGAGCAAACTGAGCCGCTTGGCGTGCCTTGAATGGCCCGGAAAAGCGTTGTGACAGACAGCGTGGGCAGGAAACCAAGTGGGGACGCCGTAGTCTTAACGAACAAAGTACATTTCCTTCCTCGAACAGCCTGTAAGCTACTTGATCATTTATCTAAATGCTCTTTATTGCGTCATTGCAATTGAGGTTTGGCAGTTTGTTTGATCTTCTGTGCGTGGCGATGGAGAGGAAGGAATGGTCTTTTAGGTACGAATTATCAGATCCAAATATGCCAATAATCCTCCATCTGATAAGCTTATTGTTATAGCACTTGGTTTGTGTGCCGTTGACGTTCCACCAACAAACAGCACCTACCAATGTTGAGGTGGTGTAGGCAGGGCAGGGTTTTGCTTAACACCGCAACGGCCGAACCCAAACCCCGAGGTCAAAGAGCAAGGCCGCGTAACCACTTCCGCTTACTTGATCACCAGCATGGTGTGCTCCCGACCGTTAAATCTACGTAAGTGACAAGATCTGCCAACCGCTGATCATCGGGACCCTGTGATGACGGCACGAAGCGATCCATATCAAGTGCTGTGTGAACGTCAAGTAGAAACCACCTCTGTACGCATTGGACCTCCAAGTACGAGGAAGTGAGGTGGGGCTTGTTCGTATCTGCAAAGTACATCCCGTCGATATTAGTATAGTCTACACTTTTGTTTTCGCTGCCAAAACAGTACACGGACTCGCAATCCAAGGACACTGGGTTTTGACAACCGTGATTTCAAACTCTCTCCTCTCCCTCCTGAGAGTCCCATTATTGATGCGGTACCATGATAAGATGACCCGTCAAATAGAAAATGCAAATCAACAACAAAAATGACGATGCTTATGCGTGTATAAAAGCTCCATTGGAGAACCACGCTCGAAATCTCTCTGTGCAATTCCAACCGAGTCATGAGAGGCTGACGAAAGGGAAGCAGCCGGCAACGCGCGTGAGTTTGAAGAAACCTCCCAGTTTATGTATATAATTTCTATCTCCGTGGTCCATCTCGCTATCTTTTTCGCTGTTCGCTCCCTCTGTCATCTTTATTGCCCACACTTGCACCATACCACATCCGCTGTTCCCCTATAAAATATTTTTGATGAGTCAGGCCCATCCAGAGCTGCCTCGCCATGACCAAAGCAAAGAAAAGCCCAACCCATAAGTGGTATACAACCAAAAGAAGAAAAGCCAAAACCATAACACGGGTGTCAAATATAGCGGTAAAGATATCCCCAACGGTGATTTTTAGAAATGTTCTAATCTCTTGCTCTGGTCCGAGCCCCTGCTTCTCACAGGTGCTTCTTTCCGTCCTCATCCACAGAACTTCCCGTCGACACCTCGTCCTCCACCTCTTCATCTACCGACTGTTCACTAAAGGTATACACCTTACCCTGGCTCTTCCTCCTCCTCATCTCACCTCTTTCACGCATTGCCTCGCGAATCTTCTTGCTCGCCTCGTTGAAGCCCTCTTCCGTGTTGAGGTTCGGGAATTTGTCAACAGGGGACCCACCAAGTGGCCCGCCAAACTGGACGTTGCCGCCACCACCGCCTGCACTGCTGCTGCGGCTGCGGCTTCGGCTAGGTGGTCGGGTAGCGAACATGGGCACCTGTCCAATGTTGCTAAACGACTCGTTACGTGGAATGTTGCGACTGGACGACGTGGTACCGGTTCTTCTAAGACCATGGGGACTCTCGGTGCCGGGCGTGGAAATGCCGGGGGTGGAGATGGGGGGCGAGGAAACGCCGCTGTCCCGTCTCTTAAAGGGCTGGGTCGGCGAAACGGTGCCGTCGGCGTGAATGCGCGATGAGCCGTCAGCCGCAACGAGACGGATGTGCTCAAAGTCTGGGAACATCTCGGGCCCGAGGGTGTTGATGAGGTGCGTAACCTGTGCACTGAGTTCTTCTCGCCTTTGCTTGAGACTCTGAAGACTGTAACTCGACGTGGGGCTGATGCACAGCGCAAGTGGGCGCAGGGATTTGAGAATGTCCATCCCGACCTCGCCGAAACGTAGCGCAGCAAAAGTAATAGCTGGGAAGAAGACCCATCCAAAGAAGTAGACGAGCCAGAT
This sequence comes from Neurospora crassa OR74A, assembly GCF_000182925.2. Taxonomy (NCBI): domain Eukaryota; kingdom Fungi; phylum Ascomycota; class Sordariomycetes; order Sordariales; family Sordariaceae; genus Neurospora; species Neurospora crassa. Next base: position 3,192,473 of record NC_026506.1, read on the forward strand.
GGGAACCCACTCGGGCACATAACCCCAGAGGCGGTGCTTGCCCACCATGTAGGCTAGCAAGCATGTGTATAGATTATACAAAATGGGTGCAACGGCCATAGCGACAAGCATCTTCCAGGTTGCAATAACGTCCTTGCCTTGGATTTTGACCGTCGATCCAGCAAGCGCCTCCTTGGCCTTCTGGTGACTGATGCGCTTGGTTGCAATAAAGACAGGGGCAAAGAGGATCAAGCCTGGGAGAACACCCGCTGACAACACCAGGAGCTTGGCGACACGGTAAAAGAAAGTGATGACGACCTTGGGCCACGACAGCTTTGCGTATTGTACCTGGTGGTCGCGGATATTCAGGTATCGAAGCTGTTTGTTGTACTCGGCGACGGATTTTTGCAGTTCAATGATGCGGGGATCATCTTTGTACTTGTCGTACCCGAGAGCGAGGCGACGGTTGAGCTCTACCACAATAGGCAGAGGCAACTTCTTGCCCGCGGGGTTGTACAGGCGTCTCGCCGCCTGGATGACCATCAGGGTGTCATAGTCCGGGGCCGAAACAGTGACAGCGCTCAGGCTTTGATGGACCATGTCGAGAAGCTTGGATATGGCAGCACGTCTCTTATCCTTGATGCCGTACATTTCGACCAGCTCCTTGGGAACCTCGAAAGGAGCGCCGAATTCGAGAACAGCCCTTGACCGGAACTTGTGAGGGTGGAAATAATTCATGCCCACCGGCACAATCTTGAGGCCGCAGTCAGGGGCTTCTGCCAGCGTTCCCAAGGCCATGATAGCGACACCTGCCTTCAAGGGCAGCAGCTCGCTGCGGTCGTGGCTGCCTCCTTCTGGGAAGATACCAACACAGCCACCATTCTTAAGCCGATCAAACACCGCTTGGTAAACCTTGGTTTGGTCGATATGCGGTGCGATCTTGAACTTTGTACCCTGATAACCGTCCTTGATTCCCTTCACCTCCTTGTTCTGGAGCTCGCCGTGTTCATCGATATCGTCGCGTCCGGTGAGTTGGTACAAGGCGAGTTTGGAGTTGACGGGGCGCTTGATGCGAATTTCTTCGGGTCCGTGGATTTCGACAATCTCGACGTTCGAGCCGCTCTGGCCCTTGATGGAAGGGAGGAAGATGATGCCGCCGACTTCAGCTTGTTTCTCGAAGTTTGTGCCGACGCCGCGGATGAGGGTTGGGTCATCGATGGGGTCGGGAAGATAGATGGTACCCTCAGCAGGCTTGGCCGAATCTTGGGGTCTGCCGACAGGGACGGAACCGACCTGGCGAGAGGCCCAGCCGATGAAGCCCTTGACGGACTTTTGTGCGATGAGGAGGGAGACGCGGCGTTTAGCCTCATTTCGCAGGGTGCGTTGTAGTACAAGGGCGTCTACGAACTGTATATAGGACGGCAGAGTCAGCCAAGGGGTCCCGGTAGGTATGCTTGACGTCACGCATCGAGAGAGAGTAGAGCACGAGCACGAGCACGAACCTGGTTTGCATGTGGCGCGGCGACGAAGAGGACTGGGCCGCTGCGGGGCACTTTCCAAGAACCACGGGGATGGACTTCACGGAAGAAGGTATCGACCAGGAAGGACATGGTCCACAGGAAGGTGTCGTACTTCCAATTGCTCATGGGATAGAGCTCCTTGGACGCCGAGGGCGACTTTGCGCTCTGCGGAGGAGCGGAGGCATCTTTGCCCTCGTGCTGCTGCTGCAAGTCAGTCGAGAGAAGGGGAGTTGTCTCGGCATTGCCATTCGGATGCTGATGGGACTCTGGCGCATGGCCATTGAGTTGTTGCGATTGTTCGGCCATGTCTGCGGAGAGGGTGTTTCGATTGTGTTTGGCGAAATGGAAGTCCGAAGAACGGAACAGTCACCAGAGTGTGTCTCGTGATCAGCTTCCCTCGGGAACCGCACGCGGCGCAAAAGAAATAAATGGCTTTGGCCCCTCGCAGTTCAAGATTGATGTCCAGACACTCGAGCGACTTGAAGCCGAGATGCGCTCTTTATCGACTGACGGGAGCAGAGAGAGAGAGAGAGAGGAACGAGCGTCGGGTTTTCGCAGCGAGTCTTGCTGAAAAACTGTCTTGGGTAAACGAGTCGCGCGGGTAGCGGGTAGATCAAGGACCCGGACTATACTGATCAACCTAACTGTGATAGGGCTGCCAATTTGCCGTCGTGGGGTTTTGCTTTCCAGATTCGCACGCTCTGGTTCGATGGGTGGCAGTCGGGCTTCCCCGGCCACCTAACCTCTTTTTTCTATCAAAGTCCGGGAAAGTCTGCGGATTGTCTGGGCTTTGAGGGGGAGTGGGTCCACTAACGATGTCCCTCGTTCTCGTTCTGGGAAGGGAGTCGGGTCAAGGACATTGAATGGATGATGGATGGTATTACCTCGGTATCGCTAGGTAGCTAAATTAAGTATTTGTACATACAGAGACCAACACTCAGTTTGAGATCGACCGATGTGTCGGAGAAGAGGAATGCCAATGCCGCGGCGCGAGATGCTGAGACTTTTTTTATATGAGGCTCGTACTTTTGGGGCTTAGGCGAACGGCTCGCAGTCCGGTCGCAACCTCGATGAACGACCTCGGGCCAAATGCGCCTCCCGCTTGGATGCGATGGCGACAGCGGATCGTCCCATTCGCAACCTTGTGCTTACCTGTCCTTAATATCCGTCCACAGGAGTGTTTTGCTACACAAACAGGGAGTATTTATATTACCTTGTCATCGATGATGCATCCCCGGATACGAACAAGACAAGAGCTCGTTACCTTTTTCCTTGGCTTCCTGTGTTCCCTCTGACCGATAACGGTTTTCCGCGGGCGGCTGCAGCATGGACTGAGTGTTTGCACAACCACCACTGTTCTGCCCGGGATCGAACGTTACTTAGTCCATCGAGAACGAATGGAAAAGCTTGGAAAACTCTCGAAAGGGAAGGCTAACTGCACCATGTCCGGATTTGACTCTCTTTGCAGTTCTCCATTTCCGAAGTGGCCCGAACAACACGTGCTTTTCTCCGTCGCTCTGCTCGGCCTCAACGCGCGCGCAACGACCCTATCCGCTTTCAGCGAACCCTCGGCGCCTGCAAGCGTGACGGCGTCTACGGCCTACAGCTGTAGCTGCCATCCCGTCGCCTAGTACCTAGAGGTATCCCTGAAACCGCTTGGCTGCAACTACAACGCTTGCATTTCTGACATGTGCTTGCCCCACAATGTCCAGGAGAATCTGGTGTCCTTTCTTCCTTCCAAATCATCACCGGAACTCACAAGAATGAGAATGAGAATGAGAATGAGGATGAGAATGAGAATGAGAAAGAAAGAAAGAGGGAATGACCAGAGCATCAGGACTGGCAGGAAAGAGCAAGAACTGCCTACCAGCCGTCAAGGTTCCTATCTGATAGGGATCGAATTGTGTTGTCTCAGCCAATCAGACGTCTCGAAAAGTAACAGTTGCTACGGTACACCACAGCCCAGAGTACACAGCCATCATCCTCGAAGAATAAGGGTAACTTAGGTAACTTCGAGGGGGCACATCAATGGATGTTGCAACTTCCCTCTTTGCTGTCGAGCTTGTTGGAGGGGTCATTCAGGCTTGATTGCATGCTTACTCTGGAAATAATTACATTTTGATGTGTCACGCTACTACCTAACAGACTTAATCATGATATTCGAGCACATCTCTTAGCTAATGAGCGCTTTCAAAAAGCTACAGCCACCAGCCATTCAACAATCTGCCAACCTTGCTTCTTGCATCAACGCATGTACATTGACGCGCGCGCATGCAGGAATTCTTCTGGGGTTCAATCATTCCATTGGGCACACCTTTTGAGGCTAAATGTCACAGATACTGATGGTGGAAAAAAGAAAAAAAGAGAAAATAATCCTGCTGTCTCAGGAACGCCTCCGAGACAATAATGCAACCCACCATTTCGATCACCACCATGAAAGACAACAGGTTCCTTGGCGTCCGTCATCCCTAACGTCGAGGCATCCTTGAAGGGAGCCTAGCAATTGCCACAGACTGCTGCAGGTTGACCATATCTGGACATACCATCACGATACGGAGGAGACTGAGACGGATGATACGGAAAGCAGATATGAAAGCCCAATGTTCCGAATCTTGACAAACACCGAGGATCGACTTTTGAGGTAACAATGGGTGAGCAACTAAAAGATATAGCCAACTATGGCCGAACATGATTCGAACTGCTGCATGTCTGTACCTAGGTACGTATACTCTTCATTCACCATCTAAGTGACGAAGACCACCCTAAGCTAAGACGGCGTAGGCGAACCGGGATGTCATCGAAGATCGCTTCATGTTGTCCCCACGCGCATCCCCAGACTATCCTTTAAGCCCTCGTCAAGAGTACACCTCTCCCCACGGGGACTCCATAGGTATTCTCATGGCAGTGAAGAGCCGAATATCGGCATGTCGGCACGGTATAGAGGGGTGAAGTTGCATAAAGATAACAAAGCTGATAGCTAGGATAACAGGGCTAACGGCGAGGGTAAACTTTGCACCTCATTCGGGACCAGGCTAGTGATATTTGTTCAAACCGGGTCCAGTTACAAGACGAAGAAAGACCAAAGAAAAAGGGAATATAGTGTAGCTTGCATGACCGCGGCACAGCCTAGATAACGACCCGTACATAGACTGTGTTCTGGAACGGTGACCCCCAACCTTCATAGCACCCAAGTAGCTTGCATGGTACAGCCGCTCGCACTGGTCAACCAGGGAAAGCTATCCCGTGAAGCGAGCAGATTGGACCGCTCATTTAACTGGCTCAAGTGGTGAAACTACAACAAGTTGGACTTCTCGGCCTCAAGTATTGGCCTCAAGTCGCACCATCTTGCCTAGGCGAAGACCCACACCTAGTTCCACTGACCTTGCGGGAGACCAGCGAGCAGACTGGAGCTAGGCATGGCAAGATACCCATGGTGCTGTCTTTGTCCGACCATGAATAAATGACATAGTCTAGAAACCCACGGGTGGGAATGGAAGGCAGCTCGGAAGATTTGCGGCTGTAACCACGGGCTGACCATTGCATGGAAATTTCCGGGCGAATCAGCTCTAGGATGGGCGGCAATCGTCTCTCTGAGATGTGTTCGCCAGACCACCCATGTCTCTAGCCAGCCTAGAGGGCAGAAGTCTATAGACTCCAGCTGTTCCCATGTTGGAAATCTTGTCTGGCCCCGAGAAGGTGAGAAAGTCGAGAGAAGCAAAAACAGCATGTGAGGGTCAAGCTGCTTTACTTTGCAACCTTCCAGAGCGTCTTCTTCCTGAGATGTCAGTCTTGGCTTCTTCTGTTTGCCCTGCGTCCCCATTCGGCTTTTTGGCGTCTTCAAAGTATTGCGAGCGCGTAGGCTTCTTTGAGGGATGTGCCTTTGCGTTGTGTGGCGTAAAATTCACCTCGCCATCTTCTTCTATCTTGATCTTCCGCTTCCTTGAGACGGCCATTTCCGCCTTCACCTTTGACCCATCGGCTTCTAGCTCCTCACTTTTGTTCTTTGATTTGGCCCCCTTCGTTCCCGGTGCCTTCTTCGAGGAGTCTTTCTCTTCAGCCGACTCAAGGGGTTCTTCTTTCACGCCGGACACAATCTGGCCGGTTTTCTTTTGCCTGGCGGGTGCATAGCAACTCGTGCGCCCGCCGACAGTGAGAAAGGCCAACTTGTCGCCGTTAGGAGTGTGACTGTGTGCATTCTTGGAGCCTTTACCCCAGCGATAGTTGAAGAGCCAGTCGTCTGGGAACTGATCGGAATCGCCAAGCTTGTCGACAGCCGTCTGGCACACATATCGGATGGACTCGTAAAGCTGCTTCATCTCAGCATCGCTGAAGTCGTTGCAGTACTGTTCCGGGTGAAGCTTTGCGTGATACAATACTTCATCAGCGACCCAATTTCCAATGCCACTAATAACAGCCTGATCAAGCAAAAGAGCCTTGATGGGCACGCGGCGCGACTTCATCTTCTCCCGCAAGTAATCCTCGGTGAACACATCGAGGTCGACCACCGGATCTGGGCCGTTTTCCACCAAAGGTGAGTACTTCCGAATATCCTTTCCAGGGCAGTCCACAACACGGACACGGCCAAAGCGCCGCGGATCGGTAAACGCCATCTCATCGCCATCTTCTGTCTCGATCTTGAACTTCCAATACTTGGGCGGCCATTTGTCAAGTTCGTCAGGCTTCATCTTCTTGTAGTAGTTCGTGTATGCTGTCCTCTCGCCCTTGATATGGATCCAGCCGGTCATCCCAAAGTGCATTACAAGATGAGGAGCCTTACTCAATTCCATCCTGGACATCAGTCAGTTAGGGGGGGGAAAGGCAAGCAATGCGTCAATGCGGCGACTGACCAAAAATATTTGCCTTGAGTTCCTGCTGATACCATCTTCTTGCCGATAAGGCCAGCCGCCATCTTTGGTCCATCTGTACCGACCTTTCCAAACACATTGCCGTCATCAATGGCTTCTGCATGCTTGATGACCTTGCCTACAAAGTGCAGGCGCAGAAAGTGGACAGCACGCGCAACTATTTATCAGTCAGCCAACTTCAAGAAATGTTAGACATGAAAAGTCAGCACAGCGTACTCTCCGCGATTTCAGGCATCTTCCAAGTTGTGCCCACTATAAATCGGTCGGACGTTGTTTTCTTTGAGTTGGTGATGACCTCATTGAAGAAAACGCGTCAAACAAGGAGCGAACGTGGAGAAACTGGAGCGTGCCCCCACGCGAATAAGCAACGGTTTCACGTGACCCTGCTGAATCCCGCTCGCTCTATGGACTTTCTTATCGTTATCGAGCTCCCGTCGGCCTGCCGCCAATTGGATTACCCCACCCAAACTTGCAGCCGAAATTTTTCCCGGCGGCCCCACAACCGTTGCAGCTTCAAAACCTCGCGCGCCTCAGCTTTTTTGTGCCGCTTCCCATTTTCAACTTCCATCATCACCAAGCATCGCCCAATCCAATTTTGGTAAGTTCCAGATTTCTTCCAAGCACAAGCACACAGCACAACCACATCCTCCCCCTATGTCCTGATGACACAACCATAAACCGCAAACTAGAGTCTTTGATCCTACGGGAAATGCAACTAGATATGTACGTCAGTCTGAATGACAACGTATTCGCCTACTCGCGTCGCACATCATCCATTTGTCTTGGACAATCTGGCTAACCATCGCGAAGTGCTTCTAGTGATATCGAACATCACGCTCTCATGGGCTATAGAGCATAGGATTGGGCGATTGGGGGGAGGGGAGAGGAGAGAGAGACATGATCTTGCGGTCGACCGCGTTAGTATTGGTCCTCGAAGTTAGCCATTCATCGTGTCTTTCTCTCCCTCCCGGTTGTGTCGTGAAAAGGTTGGTTCTCACACTATCTTCCCGCTCGCTTTCCTGATGATCAACTTTGCTTTTGCAAGTTGGAATTACCGATTGATACCCAATGAAAACATAAAATGGCTGTTTCTGATTGAAAGCACTACATTCCTCTCGATGTGATCACAAACCTTGGTTGTTGACCATGTGCTGACTTCCTGGTTCAGATGTAGAGACTCCCTTCCGTCACGCTCAGTAGTGGTGCCGCAACCAATTGTGAGTTGGTTCATTTGCTGTCCTCTTCGACACGCTTCTATGATGAAACGGCACTGGGCTCCGATTTTTCCACATGAGCACGATATGCCATTTTTGCGACAGGCCTAGAAAACCTCGTCCACTGATCAGCATCCAATATCAACACGTATTGAAGCACTTCTGGAACCATGAGCGGTGACTAATGCGCCTCATCAGAGTACAGTTGGACTTGGAACCACTACTCGCTCTTTTTTATAACACAGTCTTGGTAAGCTACTCTTTTTTTCTCACATCACAACACACGATTCCATGATGATCCCTTTAGATGACGAGTCTTATCGGGGATTCCCCATGCAGACAACCTTTTTTTTTAATACCATTCATGCATTTCTGAAAATCCTTCTCATGATCAAGTCCTTTGCAGCTCTCAGTAGAATGTCTTGACTAACGATCAACCAGACCACATTCTGCAGCACATTCTCCCGATGCATGGGCTTCTTGGTATGTGCCTATGTCTCTTTGCTTCGGCACTGAGTTTTCCTGCCCATATCCTTCCATGATGATCCGACAACACAAAGACAAGCATATGTCAGAGCTTTTGCGACGATGACACCTGTCATGTCTGATCTTTGCACCATTGCATCCTGTTACTTGGCCACTCTGCCTCGCAGTATGCTAACGGTCACAAAGTCAGTCTACCTTGGTTCAATACCGGGAACGCATCGTCACCTGTGTCACGCAGCTCATACTGGTAAGCCAAGATTTGATTTCATTGCACGCTTGTTCAAGATGGCTACAATGATGAATAAAATTTATCACGACGGTCTACATAGGATATCGCTTCGGCTTTATCCCTTTGATGAAAAACGCCGATGACACGGCACCCGAACTGAGTCGCCTCTTGAACAAGTCATTTGTTTATGAGTTCAAGTCAATGATTCCAAGCTAACATGCTGGATTTAGGAACCATTGTCCGGTATCATTACTATGATGACCCATCGAGCAGCTTCAGGTAAGTTATCGCCAAGCTGAAGTTCTTGAATTCGTAGGCTAGAGAACCAATTTGGTTCTCTGGAGTCGTGACTATGGTCACATCGTAGACAGCCATGGTGCTAATTGCAACCTGGCGAGTTGGATACCACATGAAGATACTTAGTGAAAATCGAAGACAAGTTACATTTGCATATCTATGGCCCCTTCCTGATATACGCCATCGTGAGTTCTATGCCCCTTGTGTTTAAGGAGTGTTCTGTTGTCATTCGTGGTATATTGCGTGATTGACGTTGTCCGGGCCCATTGTTCTCTCCTTTCTCCTTTCCCGAGCTTTTGGACTTGGTTTTCCATCCTCCAGGCTGCAAGTCATGACGGGACGGAAACTCATTGCTTCCTCAATAAGGGCATCACCGCCAGCGGGAGACGCAGATGGAAACATGCTCCGCGAGTTCACTGCTCGAGCAAGCAACTGCCTTGTCAAGTGTCTTTCTTACATATGTCTCCAAAGGCCACATGGCTCATTGGAGATCGGCCCTCCGGTGGATTGTTCATGCCGGATTACCAATCCCGTAGTCACCCACCTTGCTCCATGGCAGCACTAGGCCACCCACACGATCAAGTTGATATCCTCCACACAAGCCGAAACACCGGTTGCCCCGAATCTGTGTGCGTAGAACAGGCCAATATTTTGCGAAGCATAGCCGCAAACAAGGGCAACGAGAGGAGGTATGCTGTATTTACAACGGAACATGACCATGGAGAATGTACCGTAATGTGCCGTGTGAACCAATTGTAGCTCTATATGATGTAAAACCGTTTCCCCACGTCTAAACACGATCCCTCAACTCGGAGGGGGGACAAGTTCCCACCTTTTTTTGTTAATCCTTATTCAGTATAACCAAAAATTCCCGTTATCCAAAAGACCCCGAGGTATATGTAGCCTGTTCCAATCCATTGTGAATAACCGTGTAACATTCAGCCAAGCAAAGCAGCTCACGAGGAGCCATTGAGTTCACCCAACTTGCCCTCCTTCTCCTCCAGATACTTGACCATATCCTCAATGGTGCACACCTTCAACCCCCACCTCCTCGCAAACGCCACGCACTGCTCCCCCCTCATCATGCCCGGCTCCTCCCTGACGGCCTGGCCCTCCACCTCCCGTCCATCATCCACCAGCTCGCTAATGACCGCCGCCGGCTTCTTGCCCGCCATCCTACACAAATCAATCGCCGCCTCGGTATGTCCCCGTCTCTGCCTCACACCGCCCGGTCTCGCCCTCAGCGGGAACACATGGCCCGGTCTTCTCAGATCCGCCGGCTTGGTCTTTTCATCCGCCAGCACGCGGCAGACCAGGGCGCGGTCGTGGGCGCTGATGCCCGTGGTGACGGACGGGTCGGCGGCGTCGACCGAAATGGTGTAGGCAGTCGCGCGCGGGTCCTCGTTGTGGCCGACCATTTGCGGCAGGTCGAGGTCGAGCGTGCGCTGGGGCAGGATGGGGGCGCAGATCAGGCCGGACGAGTAGCGCACCATGAAGGCCATTTGTTGGGCGGTGACGGATTCGGCGGCGATGATGAGGTCGGCTTCGTTTTCGCGACCGGGGTCGTCGAGGACTACGACGAATTCGCCGTTGCCTAATGGGGGAGAAAAGAGAAAAAAAAGTTAGTTGGGGTCATGATGGGGGTGGAATGAGAGGGGGGCCTGGAAACGTACGGAATGCCTCGACAGTGTCGGGGATGCTGTCAAATGCTGACGGGTCCATTCGGGATTCTTGTTGGGAAGCCATTGTGTGCAATTTGTGTGTTGTTGAAGAGGTAGGTATGAGCAACCGGTTGAGATTACTTGGTGATAATGCGCCCTGGTTGTTGGTAAATGGGGATATGACGTGAAAGGCGCAAGAAGGGTGTCGCAGGTGGCTGCTGTAATGCAATTTCGGCGGGTAGTTTGCTGCAAGGTACCGAGTCGCTTTTGTTCAATATCGGCGTCCGGGTATCTTTGACTTTTTCTTGTATGAATTGTCGAATAATGTTCTATAGTTGCTCTCTTCAACTTTTTCTTATCTTGTGCAACCACAAGGGACCAACACTTGGAGACAAGAGGAGGGGCAACTAGGATGGCAATTGGGCAATTGGCTTGGACGGGACGGGACCTCAAGTCATTCAGTCAGTGAGGGGCAATTGGCGATTGCGACTTATTTAGGGCGGCCAGTCCTGTCGCTGCGGTCGGGCGGTCTCGGTTCAAGGTGGCCTCAAGTGGGTTTGTCAATGTGGATTTGGCGTGAGTCTGGGGGGCCGGGGGGATGCCGTTTGCCGCACTTTTGGATTCTAGAGCTTCGGAGGTCGAGAGGAGTCGCTGGGAAGATGATGCCGAGGCCACGGGGAGGGTCGGCTCGTTACAATATGTAGACAGTTGACCAGGTTCGAAATGAAGAGGGTATTCAAGAACAACTGAAGCAAATGCTACATGACATACACGCCATGGTTCTACATCTTTCACCATCTTATATAAACCCGGATGACTCGGATTCACAAGGCTTAGAAAAGCTGACCGGCGGCTTACAAACCTCCTTGTCAACTACCTAGTCTAGGCTTCGAAACTGTCCGGTCCATTGGCCATAGTTGACACGGAGGAGGAACGCCATAGAGTATGGGCTGATCCATGCTGAAACTCAGATACCTACCTACTCAGAGTCGTGAAGAACCTCGATGGACATGCGGACCAAGGTCAGCCAGCAAACTAACGGCGGTCCCTGCAGCGGCAAAGACAAAGTCAACAAGGAAGTTGGCTGATTTCACATGGCAAAATCACGAACCAGGGGCCGGCGCCGGCGTCGTATAATACTCTTATCAGCTTATCGATAATGCATCGCCTTATCGCCCAATGCGGTGCTTCTGCCCGCCCGATCCTTGCCCCTGCTGACGATCGGCCATCCAGGTGCCGACGTGCGACCAATTGCAGGAGCTTCAAGTTGTCCGACAACGAAACATTTACATCACCGGCATTTTTGAGTTTCGAACATATTCAACAAACTTCAGATACGAGTGCTTGAACAAGCTTACCAACAGCTTCGCAGCACATCGATATGTTGCCACCATCACCACTTCGCCAATTGGCACCAACAATTGCCCGGCGCGTCCGGAACCCCAGGACAATTGCTCGTCTAGCATCAACACCCCAGTGCTTTGCACCCGTTACAGAATCACCGTCAGTAAGAACACAACGATGGCACTCCAACCATAATGACTCCAGGCCCCCCTCCTCTTCCTCCGTCAACCCCGACGAAATCTCCCACTTCAACGCCCTCGCTGCCACCTGGTGGGACCCACACGGCTCCTCGCGCGCCCTCCACCTCATGAATCCTCTACGACACGATTTTATCCAGACCTGCCGCTCCTCGTCACCCACATCCTCCTTCACCGTCCTAACCGAGGACTCTGGAGACGAACTTCCTTCTTCCTCTCCCGACGCCCCCACCTATAGCACTACAGCCAACGTGCAAAAACTGCGCTATCTCGACATCGGCTGCGGCGGCGGCATCTTCGCCGAGTCTGCCGCCCGCCTGCCCACCACCGAGTCCGTACTTGCCATCGACCCGTCCCCAGGCGTCCTAGCCATTGCCCGCTCCCATGCCAAGAAAGACCCGAGTCTGTCGCCCAAGTTGACGTACCTCTCCTCGACGATCGAATCACTCCCTACACTCAAGCCCGAAGCCGTGGAAAAGAAATTCGACGTGGTCTCGTGCTTCGAAGTCATCGAGCACGTCGACCACCCTGCTCTGTTCCTCGACCACGTCGCCAAGTTTGTCAAGCCGGGCGGTTGGCTGGTCATGAGCACGATTGCACGGACTTGGACGAGTTGGTTTACGACGAATTTCATGGCTGAGGATGTGCTGGGGATCGTGCCCAAGGGAACGCATGATTGGAACAAGTACATCAATGAGTATGAGCTGAGGGGATATTTTGAGGAAACAGAGGAAAAGAGGAGGTTCTGGGGACAGCCGAGGGCCATGGGCGTTGTCTATGTTCCCGGGCTGGGGTGGAAGGAGGTTCCCGGGAGCGAGAAGGTTGGGAATTACTTTTTGGGGGTGCAGAGGTTGGCTAGTGAGGATGCGTAAGCATGGCAATAAGGACGTTTCTGTGCGTTGTACGTTTATATGTATAGGTTCTGTGATATATGAAGCTGATCATACGAAGGGGGTAAGCAGGTACATGATATGGACTGGATATCAAGAGACTAAGATGGTCTCCCCAAGGCTGTCCACTGCTCAAGCCCATATGACATTAGTACGCCAGTTGCGAGTCGTCCAGCTGCCGCCTTGCATACTGGTGGGGTGAGCAGAAAGAGCTCAGTACTCATCCCGATTACTGGAGCGTTCCCTTGGCTTGACAGCATACCACAGCAGGTCGACTTTGATGTCACACGAGATTGATCATATCGCTGCGTGTCAGTTCAATCAGTCGGCTATACCGCAGCATGCGCTTGATCCTGGACCGAGCGGCAAGATACCCAGTATCGCAAGGGGCATGCCGATATACATGATCAGATCCGTTGCCGAGGGCCCGCCGGAGGGGGATGGGGAGTTGGAGTCGGGACTCGACATGGTGGGCATCTCGGCAGGATATTGTGTTGGGCGCCTTGGGATATGTGGGAGGCTCTTTCCGGAACTTGCTATCGAACAAGCAGCATACACATCGACATGCTCACCAGTGTGAGACACAGAGACAAGGACCTATCGTCTCGTATGTTGAAGTCTAGTTGTTGCGCTTCGCCATTCAGTCGACTTCTGTTCTCATTCAGCCGCATGGAATGCATGGCTTGGAACGGCCCTTCCAAGGGGGCCCTGCGCCTTGCAGATGGTGGCGTCCTTGCTGATACCACAGTCTTGTAACTTCTTGCGAGACATCATATCGTGCACCTCGTGGTCAGAATTAGCCACTTGAGAGACGCACATCAGTCGATAGCTTCTGGACATATTGATGGAAGGAATGTGCCGAGAAGACAATTCGGGGGGTTGGTTGCCAGGTTTTGTGTGTAATGATCCTCTCCTTTTGGTCAGTTTTCGCCTGCACACGTTGCTATCTCGGAATGTTACGGCACGGTAGAGTCAGGACACAATCGGTATTGCTGACTACGAATATCTTTTGGCTCGTCCCGCGCCGATCTCGCTGGAGTGTTCAGGTACCCGGACGAGAAAACAAATGCCGATGGCATAAATATTATTTCCGACATCTCAACTTATGCCCAAGACAGTCAAAGCTGGAGTAATTTCCACCGAGCCTCATCGTATCAGATGGATCACGGTGACCACAAAGGTCCCTTCTTCTAGAAGCGCGGAAATAGAACGCAAGAAACACGCCAGGAACAAGTGGCTGATGTGTTGACACTTGACAGAGGAGAGAAAGAGGAAGGTGGAGACACAACTAACACCAGAAGGAGAACCAATTGGTTAACTGGCGCGGTGCACGAGCCATATCAAGCTAAATTATGCGGTTTCCAGGTCCCAATGATCTGGGTTATTCATGCACCTTATTCAGGCCCAAATCCAGTAACGTTCGTGCAGTAGCGGCCCTCCGCAGCCCTGTATAAGTGGCCATTGGCGGTCCCCTATTCGCTGCTAACTAAACCTCCGGGCTTTGGTACGTGTAGGCGGTGTTCACTGGCCGCGATAGTTACAGTGCACTGGACAGTCCGGACTACCTTAAAGCATTCCTTCCACTTCACTTCACTTCACCTGACTTCACTTCACTTCAGACGAAAGGTCTGGGCCATCTGAACTTTTCTGAAGAGCCCATCTGCCTGGTAAGCTAGTGACGAGATCAGACGGCTTCCTCTTACTCAGGTTCGCCTATTTACATTCCCCAATGTTTACTTCTATATAAGGTGCATCTAAGCCGCCCTCTAATCCGTAATCTCATCTTCACATTATTCGGCTTCACTGCCTCTGCTCTCCCAATCTCCTCGCAACCTTCGTAAGCTTTCTTAGGAAGATCCCGTGGAAAACCGCATGTGGCGTCTCATATATTAATCCTAACACATCCTTCGACTTCGGTGCACCCAGTACCGTCGACAATAACATGTGGTCGCCATTTAACACGAGGAATGGCAACGGAGCCTCGCCATCCTTGTCACGGCTGCTCACCCTATCGACACTCGCCGCTCTCGCTCCCTTGAGTGAAGCACAATTCCCGCCATATCAAGCTGTCGGCTTGAAGACAGTCACCTCACCTTCCAACCCGAACATCAAGATCTCGTACAAAGAACCCAAGGATGTCTGTACGACTGCTTTCAGACGGCAGAAGCAGTACACCGGCTGGGTTACCGTCCCCGGCGAGTACCCAACACACCTCTTCTTCTGGTTTGTTGGTGCCCGCGAGCCAACCTCTGCGCTGACAATGATGCTCAACGGCGGGCCCGGCTCGAGTTCCATGTTTGGCCTGTTCGCCGAGAATGGCCCTTGCCAGGTCGTCGAGAAGGGCGCCAGCCGCCTGGAGACGGCCGCCAGAGAATGGGGCTGGGATAGAGCCTCCAATATGCTCTTTGTCGACCAGCCCAACCATGTCGGTTTCTCATACGATACTCCCACCAACGGTTCTCTGGACTTGACGACTGGGATGGTGTCGCCTACCATGCAATTGCCTGATAACCTGCCTCCCAGCCTCTTCCTCAACGGCACGTTTTCCTCAAACAACATCCAAAACACGGCCAACACGACTCAGAATGCTGCCATGGCCGTCTACCACCTGCTCCAGGGGTTCCTGAGTACTTTCCCCGAGTACGTCCCGGACAAGCACAGCCCGTTGGGCGTAAACCTCTTTACGGAAAGTTATGGCGGCCACTACGGGCCTGTCTTTGCCGACACCTGGCAGAAGGAGAATGACAAGCTTTCAAAGCGCGCAATGCCTCTTTCCAGACGACAGGATGATGCCAACAATATCCAATCCCGTCCCCCCAAGGCTGGCAGTAGTAACCGCGAAATAAAACTCACTTCGCTTGGCATCATGAACGGCTGCATCGACGACCTCGTCCAAGGCTCCCGCTACGTCGAGATGGCCATCAACAACACGTACGGCATCAAGCTGATCGACCAAGCCACGGCCGACGCCATCACCTCGGGCTTCAACGCCCCTGACACGGGCTGCAAAGACCTGATCCTCGCTTGCCGCCAAGCCCAAGCCGCTCTCGACCCGCTGGACCAGGGTACCGACGAAACCGTCAACCAGGTCTGCGCCTACGCCTCGCTCACCTGCCAGCAGCTCCTCGGCTCCGTGCTCGCCAGTGGCGCTAATGCCTACGACATTGCGCACATGGGTCCCGATGCGTTTCCCGATTACCACTACCTCGAGTATCTCAACTCGCGCCGCGTGCAAGAGGCGATCGGGTCCGTGGTCAACTACACGGATATTTCGCCCGTAGTCTACCAAGCCTTTTTCCAAACCGGGGATAGGGCTCGCGGCGGGTTGATCGCCAAGCTAGCTTCGCTTCTGCAGCGCGGCGTGCGCATCGGTCTGGTGTATGGCGACCGCGATTACATCTGCAACTGGATGGGCGGCGAAGCCGTGTCTCTGGCTCTTGCCGACGCCATGGAGGATTTGGATCCCAAGAGCCCGTATCCGACCAAGTTTCCGCAGGCTGGGTACGAGAATATCCAGACCAATAACAGGGAGGTTGGCGGAGTGGTGAGGCAGTTTGGCAACCTCAGCTTCAGCAGGATCTATCAGTCAGGGCACTTCGTGCCTGCTTACCAGCCTGAGACGGCGTTTCGGGTGTTTGAGCGCATTATCGGCGGTAGATCGGTTGCCACGGGTGCTAGAGTCAACCTGAGGGACTTTGCGACTCGGGGACCCAAGAAGGCTGATAAACAGCTCAAGGCTCCCAAGGATGTGAGCGCCAAGTGCTTTTTGAGGAATCTGGGGTCGACTTGTACGCAGGAGCAGGTCATGGCGATCTTGATGGGCGAAGGCGTGGTGATTAATGGGGTTTGGTATAAGGAGAAGAAGGATTGGAGCCCAGTGACGGTTTAGGAGTCAGACGGCGGAGCCGGAGTCCAAGAGGAGTCTTGTGGGTATGGCTGCGAGGTGGTTTGAGTAGGGTGTGTGCGCGTTTGTCCTATCTCATAGTATCAGAGAGCGCTTGATGATGCTGGATAACACTGAATGTCAGTTAGTATGGTTAATGAGTATCAGTAATGATGACGAGTATCTGTTATGTGACTTCTACTGTTCTTGTCATGTCCGGCGTTGATAACTTGATGCAGCTGTTTTCAAGCTCGAAGATATCGACCGGGCGGAATCAGCGGTCATGAGTTCTGATGCATCATTCTGGCTCGGTGCTTGATGTCAGCTTGTTGATCGTCAACAAGTGCTGCATGGAGGTATTCTGCGTTGCAGATGTGTCTTTGTTTACATTCTCCTTTTTTTGTGTTTGGTGATGATGAAAAGTGGGCTGAGGTGCCGTTTATATAGTGTGCGTCCTCATAGGATAGGCACCCTGACTGGAGCTATCGCCATAGTCACATTACGTAACAAGTTCAAAGCCTGCCGTGGAAGTGGAAGTTGTGCCGCTGCTCCCCGCTTTCCGTATGGGCGGGAACCCGAGCACTGAAGCGCAGCGAACGAGCAGGGTTCTTGGTTTACGATTCACAGCCATCCGCATTCCACCGGCCGGCCATTCTTCGACTTGGGTCAGTTGTGCCCTTCTCCTCCAGACCTCGACAACCACCACCACCAACACCACCACCACCACGGGCCATACAGTCTTCGATTTGATCGCGAATGATCTGGGCAAGCCACACTCGTGACATCCACCATTTTCCAAAGATCAAGCAATCAGCAGCACCCACGCTCCACAATCCTACTTCTCCGGGCTATTACACACCACCGTCGTCGCACTCTGTCTGTCACCGGTCGATCGCGCAAAGCTGCGCCCGCCGCCACACACCATGTCGACGCAACAGCAGGCCATGATCATGGACACCATTGTGTCCATAAGGAAGACGCTGAAAAGGAAAGCTTATGGTAAGCTCAATTCACCATGTCCCGTTGCCATGATCGCCCTCTTGTTTTTGCTTTCCGTGTCTAACAATGTCCACCATTCATCCTCAACAGAATCCGACTCCGACTCGTCAATTGACCACAACACGAACCGAGGCTACAAGCTCAAGAAACGCGCACGATTTGTCAAGCAAGGCCGTCTTGCCAACGCAAATGGACCAGCCGCCTACAAGGAGGTGTGTGAAACCCTACACGCATGCACAAGGTGTCAGCCTACGTTGGGGAACCAGCAAGAACAAATGAAGGGGACGCACCCAAGACTGACTCTCTCTTTGAGTGCCACCAGGTGGCCGAACATGCGGGCTATCAACGCGCCATCATCAACCAGAACCCGCCCCTCATCGACGAGGACGGCTACGATATCGATAGTGACGATAACGAAGAGCGCGTCCAGGAGGCAATCAGCGCTACCATGGAGGAGAACCCATACGCTTCGATCCGGTTAGAACGTGAGTGGAGACAACATGCGCTTGTCCATGTGAGTCGACGTGCTAACATCAATCTCGCCAGAACTCCTCGCGCCCCTTACATCCGTCACCGACCTACCGAATCACCCGACCCTGTCGCGACCATTCAAATCGAAAGCCCTTACCGAACTCGTACACCAGGCCGCCGCCCTCAGCCGAAGAGAAAATGTTGCCTTGTGGAAGGTCAAACCGCTGCTTACCAAATTCGTCGGCGACAACTCGTGGGCGCCGTGCGGCATGATGATTGAGTCGACTGACCATGATCTCTTTGAGGATACCTCAAGTTTCATCAAATGGGTCAGCAACTGGATCCCGAATGCTGCTGACGCCGTGTCAGCTGGCAACCATACCAAGGCGACCGAGAACGGGCCTGTTAGTGGCAACAACAATGAGGCATCGGCCTCGAAACCAAAGGAGTCTCGCCAGACAAATGGCGACAGTGGGGATAAGCCTCTACCAGACTCAGTCCCTGACGATGAACAGCTTCCCGATGCCGACGCAAATCCTGACGAGACGAAGGGAGCTGAAGAGGGCAGCGCGCCAAAGGTCAACGGAAAGAAGACAACAGATGAAGATGTTGAGATGACCGAACCTACAGAAGCAACCGAGTCAGCGACCAGCAATTCCAAGACGGAGGCCCCGCAACCCAACGGCGAAGCAAGCAGGGAGCCCGAACAAGCGCAGCCGGAGACGGTGCCCACAGAAACGACCGCACAAAACGTAGATGAAAGCACGAACGCAGATCAACCGGCACCGGCACCGGTATATGGACAGACAGTGCCAGCAACGGCTGCATCTAAAGACGTGGAAATGGCCAATGCGCCCAACGGTGAAACTGGCAAGGAAGCAGCCGAACATCAACCAGCAGTCTCAGGTGCCGAGCCAGAGACGAACCCAGATCAACCGGGGCACAACCTGGAGCGACAACAAACAGACAAAGAACCTCAAGGGGAGGGGGTCGTTCATGGTGTAGAGGATTTGCGAGCCAAGCCTAACGTTCAACGTAATGCTGCGCTCAGCACCGCGGCATCAGTAGCGGCACTCCAGGAATTTCTTGAAGAACCATACATCCATCCCATCTTCCTCGCCCCACGAACTTCGCATCCAGACCGCGACTTTGGCCTCCCCGAGCAAGAAGCCGAAGACGTCCGCCGCCTGCTCCAGCTGTACGTGCAGAAGCAGGAAGAAGTCTGCCGCGGCACCCGCAAGCTATACGAGGGTCTGCGCAAGGCGGATAGGTACCGACAAACGGTGCTCTCGTGGGCCAAGGCCGAGGCTCACAGCGGACCCAACCGCGACATGTCGGACGGCGAGGACTGGTACGACAAGGAAGAGTGGGGGTTGACAGAAGACCTGAAGAAGGGAGAGGATGAGGTGGAGGAGGAGACGGCCGTGACGCAGAAGAAGACGAGGAACCGGAAGTAAGCAAAAAGACCTCAACTGCGAACCTCTCTTACCTCACACCTCGTTGGCTATTTGTGGCTTCTTTTTTTTTTTTCAGTTATTTCTATGACTTGTTGACTGTATATATGGCAGGCGGTCCTGAAAGGACTTTGTTTTTGTTATCCATGATGATGTTGTATGTCTGGCGTAATTTGGCTGGCTGGCGGGAGCTGCATGATGGATGGCTTAGAGAAAACGGAGTTGTGGGTGGGCGGTATGCTGCTGGGTCGGGTCGGGTCGGGTCTGGGAGTTTGGCGCAACAGGTGAATATGAAAGAGACATGGGATTGGATCGGATGTCTACGCAAGGATACTGCCCCTTGGAAGACCTGGGGTGTATGAGCAACACGGAAAGGTATAGAAGCGATTCCGGCGGATCTGACTGCCCTCCTTATAATGATCGGGCCGACGCTCTATAAGTGTTAGAACTGTAGGCTTTGATAGTCAAGGTATCGATCAACAATGATATATAAGATGGTGGCAATCCCCAAAAGGAACTCCGTATTTCACTATTTCCATACAAGTCGCATCTCTGGTACTGAAGAACATGAGGCCGCGAGGACACTGATTGAGTTCGTGCTGCAGGCGTATCTAAGAGGATTGAGGAACAGTTTGTTGTATCACGGTTGCATTCCGCATGTTGTGCGTTTATGGTGGCTTGTGGGTTGAGGTGAAAGAAGATTCAAAGAAAGACGGGTGGTGGGGAAAAGGAGGGTGGTAGACGGAAAGAAAGGGGCGGAGGAGAGAAGTGGAAGGAGGAGCTGTGGTGGAGAAGCCGGCGACGGCTATAAGTGTGAATGCGAGTGAGGTTTTGGAAAAGAAAAAAAAAAAAAAAAAAAAAAGAAAAGAAAAAGGAAGCCAAAGGCTTGGCCTAAGAAAATTGATGCCCGGATGCTTTCACTGTCAAGAAGCGTATTATGTGAATGTATACTTGATGTCCTTGAGGACGATAAGATACGCCAGACTGTGATAGCTTCATAGCGCCTGCCATTTTGCATGAGACATCCAAATTAACCACGATATAGGTCTGACAGTTCGACAACTATTTTATGCCGCAGAGAAACCACATACATGTGAGACAGTACATGTTCTACCCTTCTCCGTACCGTTACTGCTGGAGGAACAAACGAAAACGTCAATATGCTTTAGAGAGCACTTTAAATCATCCTTTCGATGATGTCCACTCTTTTCAATGAAACCACTCCACCTCCTGATGATTTATTGCCTGAGAGCCAGTCACACAGGCGAAGTATCACCTCCGTCCTGCGCGACAGCCAACAAGAAAGAAACAAGGGTACAGATACCATTGTGGAAGGAAATAAAATGTCTTCTTTGGCAGAAGATGGAAAACCCAAACAGAACTCCAAAAAAAAAAAAAAAAAAAAAAAAAAAAAAAAAAAAAAAAAGAAGAGTTCACTGCGCAGTCCGGGGGTCGAACCCGGGTCACTCGTTCTTTTTTTCGCCCATGGGTGGGCTACTTGTTGGGAAACGAGAGTACTAACCGCGCTTCTTTTACCTGGTTTACTTGTTGATTGTATCTCAAAGAAAACTCTGTTATGAAGGGCAGAAGAACAGAGTTCGGGGAAGGTGCAGTGCGGTCAGGCACGCTGTTGTTTGTTCTCTGATACATGGGTGGGTTGCCGTTAGGATGGAAGGAAGGAAGGAAGAAAGGAAAGCATGGAGGAATGAAGAAGAAGAAGAAGAAGAAGAAGAAGAAGAAGAAGAAGAAGAAGAAGAAGAAGAAGAAGAAGAAGAAGGGTGCATTGCTTGATGGTTGACGGGGAAGGGAGCCATTGTATTGACCGGTAAGAGGCAATCAGGTGGGGGAAGGCACGGGTATGAAGAACATCACGATGCGATATTACCTAGGTATGGATGCCACATACCTACCTACCTACCTAACTGACCCTTAGCTGAGATCAAGGACAAGTGGAAGGTGCGGTGTCAAGACACTGATGTCAGGCATGAGAGAGACTGCTTTAACCCGGAGCAATGTCAAATAATCCATAAAGCCGAAAAGGACAAAAGACGAATCCATCAAATGTTTTTATCACCAAACAAAGACACAGAAATAATAGATGTCAATCAAACGAATTCATGTTTAAGATCGAAACTGTCTTCGCAGCCAGTCGCCTCAGCGAGCAGGATCGATCTCCCTCCTTGCCCGCATCTCTGTTTTTCCTTCCCTTCCCTTCTTTTCTTCTACATCCACTTATTCTCCTTTTCCATCCTAGAGCTCGCGCTACCCCTTCCCAACGAAACAACCTGGAACTGCTCGAGCTGCTGTATCTACTTAGTGTCCCCCTCCGCCGTACCCTTCATGTCCTCCCGGTCCCCGAATCCCCATCGGCCATTTTCGAGGGTTCTGGAAGATGGGGAACTCGCTCGCGTTTTTGCGGGGGACGTATTCCCAGTCTTGGATCTCGAGGTGGAGAGAGGGGACGGTGGACGGGTCGGTTAGGGTTTGGTCGTTCTATTTTGCAGGGGTGGGGTTAGTTTTCTGATGTAATGTTTGTTGGACTGGAATGGGAGTTGGGACTGGATGTTGATGGAGGGAGAAAGGAGTGGTGCTGAGCAGTTGAAAATGGGAGTTGGATAAGTTGGTAAGTGGGGGAGTGGGAAGGGGTTATAGAGGGGATGTTGAAGAACAAGGCAAGGAAATGTGGTGGGTGGAGTGAAGAAGAGGGAATATTTGGAAAGAAAATTGAAACAAAACTTACCGATCGAATCTCAACAGTCATATTCCCCTTCAAGAACGGAATGATCGTCTTAGGAGTCATATCCACGTGTCCCAACCCCCTCTTCGGCTTCATCTTCTCGATATTTGAAAGCCTAGACGTAGAAGGCCACCTCCCCTTCCTCTTGCCACTAACCATCTTCTCATCCTCGTCCACCCCCTTCTTTTGGCTTTGAGACCCTTGCTGCTGTTCTCCAATCTTCGCAACACTCTTAAGCGGCCTCGCCAACGGCATGCTAGCCTTCGCGATCCCCTCCACCGGCATGCTTAAAAGTGCCATGCGGCCCATGACCACCCCGTTGACAATCAAGGAGATGGTGCATGGGAGAGGCACTTCGGAGCGGTCGACCGAGAGCTCGGCGGTGTAGTAGTAGTCTTTAATAGGAGTTTGGCTGCCGTAGGTTTGTCGCTTTTGTTTCATGTTCTTTTTGGGACTGGAGTTGGAATTGCTGAGGGACCGAGAACTGCGGAAGGTGATTTTGTTGTTTTCTTCCGTTTGCTTGCCGTCGTCTCTGCTTGTGGTTGTGGTACCTTCTTCTTCCTCCTCTTCTTCGTTCTCCTTGTAGCTGGAGGAGGCAGAAAGAGACCGTAACCGTGATCGGAACCGAGAGTGACGGAATGTAATCTTGTTGTTCTCCACGGTTTTCTTTCCGCCGTTGTTCTCGGTGTCGTCTTCCTCCTCATCTAGTGTGTCTGAGTCAACACCCCGTCCTGAAACTCCCGCTTGTCCTTGGTCGTCCGCACTGCCGTCATCGCTAGATCCATACAATTTGTTAACCGCTTGCCTCACTTGAGCAGCTAGTTTATCCTTGTCGGGCGTCTGCCAATCCGTGTTCAGCTCGGGGTAAGTGTACCCGAACGTCCGTAAGTCCGCCACCGAGTTACTAGTGTGAAAGAAGCCTCCCGCATCCGAGGGTGGCGTGGCGTTGCCGTTGCCGATTGTGGCAGGGAACTCGGCGTGGAAAGGCTTGAGGGGGGAGTCGGCTGTGAGTATGGTTCCCCTTTTGGTGCCAAGTTGGCCGCCGGAGGGGAATGAATAATTGAAGGTTGCGTTTTGATAGTAGATTACTTGCCAAAGGGCGATGAGACGGTCCGTGTTGGCGTGATGAAGCATACTGGATGGGGGTTTGAAGACTGGTTAGTGGACCGGAGGTAGGCATACACTGTTACTGAGGGAGATACTCACAACAGAGGATCGAAAGCCGACCAAGCAATGTTGGCCATGGTGCCATTTCCACAGCCCGCATTGTTGTGCACTGTATTGTGAGGATCCTCAAATCCCCCAGCTCCCCATCCTCGGGGGTCGGGTCGGACAAATAGATCGTACTATAAGGGTTTATTGATTAGTAGAATGATCAGTCAACCTGGGGACCATCAGTTGGATCTCTATTCGCAACAGTAGGGTGCTCATATCCTACGTCCTGCTTCGCAAGAGTCGTGATCCATGAACCATTATTTCCGAAGCTGCCAGTTCCTGGCTTGACACTTCCGTGGGAACCAAGAATCACCCCAAGCAGCTCAGCCCAAGCCATCGGCAACCGTCTCCTCCGCTCAGTTGAACCAACCCCCATAAGGGTACATATACAACAAAACCAATAGAGAAGAAAGGAAACTCACCACACTATCCCTCAGTTGTCCCCCCACCTCCTTCATCCCCTCCTCCGCCACCCACGGTTCGCTCCACCTCTTAATCACCGTCTTGTTGTCCTCCGCAAAATCCTCAAACTTGCACCGCAAGGTCTGGGGATACAGCCCCAAGGTACTGTCGAATTGATACATCACACTCCCTTCCTGAAATCGATAACTATAAAGCGGGTTCCTAACTTGAACACCCACCGCTCCCGAAGGCGCACCGCTCCCGCCGCCGGTGCCGTTGCTGTTGGGCGTGGATAAGGAAGCCAAGGAAGAGTTGGGCGTGTTGCTGACTTTGATGCTATCGTTCATCACGGCGTAGGGGAGCGAAGGGTCCGAAGCCCAGTCCCAGAAGGGCAGGCGGAGCGTGCGAGCGGCATCGGTGTAGGCGGGTAAGAGGGAGGGAGGGTAGCGTGAGGCGATGGCGAGGGCGTGGGAGACTAGGGTTTGCTGTTTTGGGGGGTAGTTTGGTCAGTTTGGGGGTTGATAAGGGGGAGTGTAGAGTGGGATATGGTGCGTGAATTGCGGCGCTCTCTGATGGGAATAGGGGGTGGGACGAAGTGATGGGCTGGAGAGCGAGATATGGTATGGGGTTGAGGTCATCAGTCAAAAACAAGGGGTTAGTGAAGACTGCGATTGGTAATTGCATACCTCGAAAAGAGCTACATATGGCCGATGCCATGAAGCAAAGATGGTTTCCTACGAGTTTTTCCTACGAGTCAGTACCTATACATGATAGTCATGATGTTCAAGAGATAATCGAGTTTGAGACAACACTCACTCCATGAGGACAATACCCTGTATCAGGCGCACCCTCAACCTGCTCAACTCCATTCCATACCTTGTGCGGCAACCCATGAATACCTTTTCAACATGCAAGTCAGCTTCATGATGGCCCCTCCCACTGTACTGCAGGGGAGCTGTCCGCTCCAGTGTGCGTATTCTCACTTACCTGCCAGGCTGAAATACGACAGCTCCTCCGACTCGTTCATCGCTTGCATCTCCGACAGTGCCAAAATGTAGAGGTCCCTAATCAAACGTAGTTAGTCAGTCAGCCATCAGCCAATATTGGGGGAATAGTCAATGTAGATACTATGACCCCCACCAGACAGCCACTTCTTCCTACCATTGCGGCCCTCCCCTAGCGTAGAGATCATTGATGTTCCTCCTGATCGGTCTCTGTCCCGTGTTGGAATCGACACCCGTCTTGACGCCGACGACCGGAATCGGTGTTGTTTGAGCGGCGGCTAGCGAGGCAAAGGTGTTGATTAATAGGAGGAGTGGCAGGAGGGTAGATGTGACCATTGGTATGATTCCAAAAGTCGATGGTGTAAGATCCAAGTTCCTCTTCTTCCCCATCATCCTCCTTGTTCTCCTTGCGGTAACATCCATTAGGAAAGGGTTCCCGGCGTGTGACCGGGATGTGTGGAAAGGGATGGTTGGGCAATGTGTTCTAATTGCTCGCGTGTTGGTATCAGTTGAGAAGTGACAGACAAGTGTCTGGCTGGTATCGGCCGAAGGGTGTTGCTTGGCTATTGAATTTGTTTGTAGTTCACCTCTGCCTTCGAGAAAAAAACAGCCCTAGAAGTTCTTTTCCTCGCCCCTCAAATACTCGCTCGAAGGAAATGAAGTCGCGAAAAAATGGAATCAAGACAGCGCAGCTAGTTTTGAAGCGAGTATCAACGGGCACACTCTTGCATATTAATGGATGACGAATTGGCTTCCCATGGCCCTTTAAGAGTCATGGGTCTGAGAACAATAGCCACCACAGCAGAGTCCAGCAGGTACAAACAGGACGAGATGGAAGAACCGAAGGAGCACGGAAAGATAAACGAGGGTTCCAGAAGCGCAGTGGCTCCTTGGGTACCGGTGAATAGCACGATTGCTTGCTCAGGTACCTCGTTCCCTATTGAACTGATGACGACGAAAATTAAAACGAACGACTGGAACCAAACCCAGCCCAGCCCAGCCCAGCCTCTTTTCCGGGCGCGCGCGTGCAAGCGCTGTAACGATATGACCAAAACTTTTTGTGATCTCTTCCTTCTTGAATAAGGACAGCCAAAAGACAAGAGTGGGAGTATGAACACACGACAGACAACGCGCCAATGAGATGAAAAGAAAATGTCCGACATAGACACACAACCACATCCAGCTCTGACGCATGGTTAGCGGTGAAGAGGCTTGCAGGAGCACACATATTCTGTAACTCGCAGCCGCGACTCGTACAAGATATTTTAATGTGTAAAAACAGGAAGGGGGAAGAGGAGATGAAGCGGCCAGATTGGAGACCATGGGCTGTCGAGAAAGGGGAAGGAGACGAGAATAAGCAGGATGGCCAGTCACCATTCGTATGCTGTGTCGCGCAGAGATGGACAACTCGGCAGACTCGGCTAGAATGTCTCATCGGGCGCTTGCAGTCGACAACGAGACGAGAGGGTAGAAGACGGGGAGTGAAGAACATGGTCTGTGGTCTCGGCTGGGTGGGTGATGTTGTGAAAAGCGCATTCCAACGGCTGCCACCACGAGGATTCCACACCGACTGGCGACAAAGAAGTAAAGGGTGCTATGCGCCTTCCCGTATGTGTGTCTCATTCATACAGCCCTGGCGCCACACGTAGGTAAGCATGAATTTCAAAGCGATGGTGCCGCCAGTGATCTGCTGATGGTGGTGAGGGGTTCTTCTTCTATGAAACCCCAAATAGAAAGAAGATGGATTGGTGTTTGTGCAAGTGCATGTACCAACCTCTGAAATGGATTTGTGGATGGATGGATAGACGGAGGATGATTGGTAGATAAACCTCTCGTCACCATGCTACTGACAGCAACTAGCCGTTGCCCAAAGAGGCTCGCGCGGGCTGCAAGGGGAACATCTGCCTTGTCCCATCTTGCGTAGTGCTTCTCCGCCCTTCGCCGCAAAAGAAGGGTAGGAATCCCGCATTCTCACAGTCTGGTACATTCACTGTACTGCTCCCGCGCTGGTTGCAGTGGGGGTTGATGTGTGTTTGTGGCGGTGATGCCCATAGCAACGGGTTCAAGCTTAACCCTTTTCTTACCCATCCTTCTCCTCCTCCTCCGTAGAGGTACCCACCACATTGCAAACGCCTTGCTTGCTTTTCGGCCCCCATTCATGATTCCTTGGATGCGGTTCTTGCATACCTGCCCCTGGGTGTGGGGGGAGGGCGCCATCCCGTGGTGGCCTTGCCCACGTCTTTCCCGGCTTTCCTTCGTGCAAGGTTCCGCCCGTAAGCAGGAAGGAATAAGCAAAAGGAATGGGGACCAAAGTTGGGGGAAGGTAATGAAACAAGGCGTTAAGGCCTGATGAGGCTCTTGAGAAGACTCACATATCTTCAATGTACCTCACCTACCCCCGTTCTTGTTGCCTTTCACTAGCGTATCTTTCCTTGTCATATTTCAGATTTTTTTATTCTCTTTCCCGCCGGATGCTAGAAAGAATACCGCATTTCCCGGCCGTCGGAAGGTACCGACATGCCGGTGAGACACTAGTGTATGTAAGTGTGAATATTTGGAGTCTTCTGCTTGGCTGATGGGGCAACAAGCCCCTGATTGGTTGTACAAAGACTTACAGCAAAGGACTTGTTTCGATGCTGTTTAGAGGTGGTGTAACAACAGATGTGTGGGTTGTTCACTTGCTTTGAGCCTTTGACATAGCTTTATGCCACTCCCCCCTCCAGTTCTCTCGCCCCCAGTCCACATCACACAAGTTAGAGAATCAGGAAAGACTGAACCCGATGACGGTCTACGTTGTGAAGCCGATATCGCAAAAGGCAGTTGTTCGGGCTCTCTGGAGATGTCCTACCCGTGGCTTGCTCAGAGAAACAACATACCCCCTCTTGTGATACCATAATTATCTGCAGCATAGAGCGTCTTATGTCGTAGGTTAACCACTAGATTTGACGGTACGGATAGATCGCCGCCCTCATT
This sequence comes from Neurospora crassa OR74A, assembly GCF_000182925.2. NCBI lineage: Eukaryota > Fungi > Ascomycota > Sordariomycetes > Sordariales > Sordariaceae > Neurospora > Neurospora crassa. The sequence goes on from NC_026506.1 coordinate 3,220,293, forward strand.
AAGCAAAGTTTTCTTATTATAGTCATCGTGGCTTATTCCCGTGGTCAACTTACGACTGTTGATTCATGTGACTCTTGGGTCTTGCTCATGCATGATAGTAGATTGGGCTCCAAATGTTGGGCCAGGTTATGCGAAAGCAAAGGTTCTTTGTTAGGTGAAGTGGAAATCCTTGCTGGGGTTGCGTTCAAATGGTGATATGAAGTCTTGGTAGTTCGTCGTGCTAGGCGAGAGCAAGAGTGTATTCAGTGAGGTTCGATTTACCCCGAACTGATTCCATCCTTGAGATCTTATGTCGATAGCAATACTTCATCTTCGGTTCCTGACATGTGCCAGTTCGTACTTTGCCTTCACTTGCGCTTAGCGAAGTTAAAGATTTGGGATGACCGACCATGTTATGCCAGTGCGACAAGGGCCAGATTGGTACCATGACCCAGTCTAGTGTCCATGTCTCTGTGCTTTTCACGTGGCAGAGCGATTGGGTTTGCAATATGAGCCCATGTTTGCTTCCGTATTGAACCACAAGCTAGCCTTTGCCCACTTGGCATCGCAACTTCCTGTCCCTCGTAGCACAAAGGAGGCCAATCCACCACCTGGACCCGTCTCGGCTAGATAAATGGCCACGCCCACAAGACCTTCGTGGCCGGAAGAAAAGAAACGGAAATCCCAGCTTGTGTAATCGAAGACTCATGCACAACTTTGTCTTTTGCAAGTTCTAGGTGTTTCTCGCTCCAATGCAGTCAGTGAACGAAGTTCTATTTGCTCAACCATCGTATCAGTGAACATGTGCTAATTGGGGTGAACGATCGGAGACTCTTATGCAACAACTTATTGATAAACAAAGCAATGCTTTTGACTTAAACACAAGAGTGGATGAAATGGGGAAAATGGAACCCTTGGGGTATCCGCAACCATGTGAAGTGTCACCGTAAAACATCGTGAAATGAAAGGGAAGAGTGTCGAAAAGAGGTATTCCTCATGTAGCAGTGCGGTTTCTAACAACCGTTCTGCAAATTTGCCCCTGGACCCGATTGACCCATAACCTGTGCACCTGACCCAACGCCGAGGGATTCTCTATTGTGAGTTTTCCCATCTTTCTGCTACCCGCAGTGGCCTATATACCCCCTCCAACAACGCCTAGAGACACGAAACTCATGAACGGAAACAAAGACAAGGCTAGTACTGAATAACAAGCCCTCGCTTGCTTGATGGAAGATCGAACTGAAATAATGTCTGATTGGTTCAGCCATGCTGTCGCCACCAATGCTCGATGATGACCGGGACATCGGAGAGATTTGCCATGATTTTCGCATGAACGGCCGGAAATGTTCCATCATGTGGACCACAAAGCTTAGAGAGACTTCTCAAGCATGATCAAGTCTTTGAACCCGTTTTTCCAGTTCTTGGACTGTTCGGGAGTCGGTCTTGGGAGAGGGCTTCTGCAGTAGCCACCGTAGCCTGCCCACTCTTCTAAACCAGCCTTGACTCCGATAACGCCGCCCTGGATGGCAGTCCAATCGCCTTGCGAAACGACTTCCTGCATCTCCTGGGCCTCGGTGTGCTTTCCTTGATTCCAAAGCTCGATGGTCTTGATGCATGCCTTGGGGGCAATGTTGGCAAGACCTGCGAGGATTCCATGTCCACCTGCGGCCAGGGCCTGGATAGAAAAGTCGGCAGAGCCAGCGAGAACCAAGAAGTCGGGATTCTTAGGATCGTACTCCTTTGACAACTTGCGAGTACCCGCGACTACACGGTTCAGCTTGCCGGTGTTGCCGCAAGTCAGCTTCACACCAACGATATTCGGGTGCTGGGCAAGCTGCACGATGACATCTGACGACATGTCCATGCCGTTGACGGCCCCGGGGTAGTTGTAGATGATGATTGGAATGGGCGAAGCATCGGCAACTGCATTGAAGAACTCGAGGATGGTCTGGGACGAAGGAGCGAACAGAGGCGCGTAGTAGGATGGTGGGAGGACAAGTGCGTAATCTCCTCCAGCTTGCCATGCTTGACGGCAGAGTAGGACTGCCTCTCTGGTGCTTTGGGCGCCACAGCCAACTATGATAGGCATTTGAGAGAAACCGGCTTCGTTAAGTGCTTTTCTGGTGGTTGCCGTGACGACTTGTCGTTCGGTGTGGGTGAGGTGGACGGCTTCTCCGTTGGAACCCTGAGTGGCTAGGCCTGTAACTCCGGCGCGAGCTAAACGAACGGCATGATGGGCAATAGTAACAGTGTCAACGTCTTCTGTTTCCTTGTCAAAAAAGCACATCGTCGGGACATAGACGCCGGGGACAAGGGGTCGCTTGACGTGAGAAACGGGTGCGTCCAGGGTGCTGCTGTCGTAAGAGCTGCCCAGCTCAGCTGTCAGGTCCTCTGCTGTGAGATTAGATAACCCCGAGGATTGGAGAGCCATCCCGTTGAAGCCATTGGTGAAGTTTCCGGCCGGTGATGAGTCGTTGTGGGGAGCCATGTTGATTGAGACTTGAAATATGGAGATGATGAAAATATCGGTGGCTGTCTAAAATGTATGAAGTAGTGCGAGGTGGACAAAGACAAAGGGGTGGAGGGCAATGAAAGTCAGCTCGTTTGAGTCATGGGAGGGAAGTGGTTGATATTTGTACTAAGAGGAATGGGAAGATGGAACCAGGATGGAGAGAGAGAAAAAGTCCCAAGCAAGGGAGAAGAAAAGTGTATCGGCTGACTACCGTCTACACTAGAGGAAGGAAACAACGGGGATGATGACGGTTAGTGATAACCGTGGGCAAGTACCAAAGGCGGTGACGGAAAAAGTACCCATTATTCTATGCCATTGTCGTTTCAGTTCTTGTCGTTCTTGATCTTGTCCGCTTGGGACGATTTACGCCGGTGACGCTACTCCAGTGGACGCCTGCTCAAAAACTGGAGCCAAAGACCCATCGCCGCCCACGCCGAACGACGGACATGGAGACAGGACAAGCAAGCTGAGGGCCAGAGGTCGTGGAGTGGTGAGGAACGGGACCTTCTGATTCGTGCAAAAGGGAAGAAGAACGACCAAAGTATACAGTGCGGCCACTTTGGTTCCCTCTTTGATCTCCAAACTTTTGAGCGACGTTGTTTTCGGCCCCGTCTTGCGGATCTTGAGAAGGGGCACCACCCATATATGACAGGGGTGTAATTCCCAGGATTCCGTCTGTGGTGGACGGTGATAGTGTGGGGGTTAGCCTGACAGGCCAGCTCCGTCGACAAGGGTTACCCCGAGTTACCCCATTGTTGCCCCATGATGGGTAAGGAGGGTGGGAGGGAGGCTAGCCAAGAAATCTCACACTAGACCAGGAGGGGTACTGTACTTGTAGTATATGTAACTGCTAATTCGTCGATGTCGTGAATCATCGCGATATTCTTGGACAGGAGCTTCGTCAGACCTCCCAAACGGGTCGAGAGACGCTGGTGACGTCTTGTGTGGAAAATATTCCTTTGCTTATGCCATCATCAAGCCCGGTAGACATCCCAGCAAGCCTGACTGGGTGCCTAAGCCGAACATTATCTGGTGTCGAATTGCCTAGCTTTTCAAGTCAATGCCCTCGGCTGATACACACCTAGTAATCATCTGAGGCTACAAGATGTTAGCCGAGTTTCAGAGCAGGTGCACGTCAAAACAGGTACACCTCAACCACCAGTTTCATATTGAATTTGTCCACTTGAACGTGGTGTTGTTTAGTGAGGTCAGGGAGGCTGCTTCATGAAAATATGTGGAATCATGACAAGGGGTATTGTGAGAGGACGTTTGTTGCCGTGCATACGGGTACCTACTATACGCGGGAGCGCGCAAAGAGCGGCACGCAACTTTTTCTATGGCCTTATAAGCATCTTTTGGCCGAGTCTCGACTAAGTGTCCGCCCGTTGAGTGAGCATGCGGATTTGTACAGCACAACTACCATCTTGGCTTAGGTAAGAGATGACTCGACAATGACAAGGCCATAGCTTCACAAAAGGACTGTTCGGCCAGGACTTTGGCTCCAAGGCAATGAGCCAAGGTAGATGAAGGTGAAGACTGAGCCATGAGAGGCTCAGTCGACGCTCTTCTGTGCGATACCTTCACAAGATGAACTTGACATCAGCGCTCAGCGGGCCATACTGTCCTTCTCTTCTCATGCCCCGTTCCGCAACTGGCGGTCAGTCATCCGGGCCGGGAGGCTTGATCGGGTATAGAGAAATGCTTGGTGACACAAATCACGGCCTGCCAACAACGGCCTGCTTCATCAGGATGTGGTTTGTCAGTAATCGAACATGACGGGCGTTGGGGCGGGCTAGCGCCATAAGATAGCCCTTTGCAGGGTGTTTGCGTGGCCATCAATGGAACACGAAGAGGTACAGACCCTACAGGTACTTGTCAGGTAATGTTCAGAAGGTTGATGTAGTCGTCTTGACGGTTTCATACTTTCAATGGGCTGCCCGACCTCTTGCATTGTGTCTCTCTAGACTTTGTGCCCCAAGCGTTTTGCAATGGTGGTCACGTCATTGCCAGCCTTCCGGCTACTGCGTGCTGTGCTCCCAAGAGCTTCCATAAGGTTTCGATATCTGAAGAGATGTTGGCCTATCCAATGAGAGCACGCTAGGAGACTTACACCTACGTTGGCAAGCCAGACGTTCTGAGGCTTAACCTGTTCCTGTCTAGAATAGAAGGTTAGTTTGTGATGGCGCACCCTCTCACTAGTGTGGCCTCGACTGGGAATATCGCCCGAACGTCTCTTTCTCTGAGGAGTTTATTGCGCGTGGAGCGGCAGCGAGAGTCCAGTTCGGGTTGGTCAAGGACGTTTGGGTGGGCGTACTCGCGTTGTCAATGGTTGGCGTGGAAGGCACTGGAGGGGCAGGTGACCCTTTTGGCATGTCTTTTTCTGGCCACTCAGAATGCGCGTGTCGCAGCCTGCGTTGAACAGGCCAACAGGGGAGGAAATGGCAGCATTCACGAGTGACCTGGAAGAGCTGGCTTGCTGATGCTTTGTCTGCTTGTCTGCGTGTTCCCACATAGAGACTGACTGCATGGCGAGGTTGATTGCTATGGAAGTTGTACAAAATCAGCAATGTGCAAAGAAATGGAAGATTGGTACTTGAACGAGGCCCGGTTGATGAGCCCGGCTTACCTTGGCAAGCTGCCATGGTCTTGAGCTGGAGGTCGAAGACTTGGGGATTGAACATTAGTCGTGATTGGCGCGCGAAAGCATGTCGAATGGAAGATGACCGCTAGCACGTCTTCCTCAAAGTACTGTGTCGGATGTACTGCAAGACGGACAGCTCAAGACTTGGAAGACCGGCCGGATAGAGTCCAGGGACATGGAGTCACAGACAGATTCGAATGTTGAGTCGTCTCGCTTGCTCCAAGTTGCTCGATCTGTAGTGCCTAACAGCGAGCAAAAGGGAAAAACAAAATGCTTTTTTTTTTCCCTTCCACTTCAGTTGTCGATTGGGAGACCGCGCGCGGCAGGTGCCTTTCTGCTGAGTACCTCCTTCTTTACACCCGCCAGAGAAAGAGCCGCCCGGGTTGTTGCTGAGCGAACGAGTAGCAGATTGACATTCGGATCGATCCCATTTGTCGGCGATATCAGCGATCGAGCTCACACTGCCCTCGCGCCTTCCTTCCTCCCACGACTGGACCATGGATGACATCTCTGCCCCTGGCCTTGAAACTCCCGAGTGAAGGTTCCGGCTGCTTGGGTCGACCATTCCAGTCCAATTTTTGGTAGGTACCTGATGTACAGGTACCTCTAAAGATTGGGGAGTGGACGGTTGCCGCCGCGGGACTCCCTGGCGACTTCCTAGCGAGCGAGGCAGTGGGGGTTTGCTAGAGTACCTAGGTATCTTAGATAGTGCGCTGATAGGTAGTTCAGGTCTTGTGTACAGCAAACGCTACCTCTAGCACACTCCGGCTGATGATTACCGAGTCGTAGCACGGCGGCGTGGGTGGGAATGTGACTGCGTCCAGTATGGTGGGAATGGGAATGTCTTCATTTTTCCGAGTCACAACGGAAGCCGACCAGCTGACCTGGACACGTCGATAGGTGCGCTGGGAGGCAAAGTGTCGAATTCTCTGTATCGTGTCACCTTGTGAATGAGCGTTCTAGCTCAGGTGTTACTAACAGGCTGCTGACAGGAGTACCTTGCCTACATAGTACCTAAGCGGGATACGTACCCCACTACGGCACATCTGGGGGCGGCCCCCGGACAAACGAGGGGAATTGCGGAGTGCAGCAACCACCGAAATGTTAAGAATAAAGAAAAAAATAAAAGAAAGTGCGGAGAAAGAGACAGCAAACTTCAGTTGGCAATGTACTTTCGTCGCTGAAAACGGACGGTGAGCACTGTGCCGAGCTCGTCGACGATGAGTATCCACAGCGAATATATACTTCGTTGTAGGTACCGTACATACCTATCCAGTGCACCGTCGTTACAGCTAGCAAACCACGCACGCATTACTTGGTGTAAACATAATTCGGCCACCTTTCACCTAGGAACAGGTCGCGTGACTGGAATATCGTGGTGGTCTGGGCTAAAATTAATTCGAAACCATTCCGATGCTCACACTCTTACAGTCTCGGACCTGTGAAGCCCGACGGGGAAGGACCAGTGTGTTGTTCTGTTGGCAGCTTGAGAGAGCAGAAGTAAGTTTTGACGTGTGTTTAGCGCATCCTGCAATACTGTGTGCTGCCTTTGCGGGACTGCGATGCATCAATGGCATGGCATGGTCTGGTCATTGGTCACACAGCATCACCGACTTCAGGCGTGATGAAGATGAAACACTTTTCCCTCCTTCTGGAGGCGTGTCTTTGGGCCTCAGTCCAGTCGATCGGCATTCCTCAAAGAGCGCAGAAGCTACCGTGGACAACCCCAGCAGCAGCCGGGCAGCGGGGTTGACGAGACCCCCACGTTCACTTGCCCCCGGCATCGTTTGTGATGTACAGTGCCCGAAACCGCCCGCTGCTGTAGAAGCTCGTCAAGCCTGTTGTTGTCTTTTCCCTTGTCTTAGGCACACCTGGAAAATGGTGATAGGTTTTGGGCCAGGGCCATGGACTGATACCATATCATAGCATCTATAAAGACAATAACGTAGTAGGACAATGGTTCGGTTCCGATGTAGGCGGGCAGTCTGTTACAAGTCACCTTCCAATCACCGACAAGCTTAAGGCCGTACGTCTACACTCAGCCGTATACAGTATACTTGCAACCAAATGCAACGACACATCGGCGTATGCAAGCCACTGGCCCGGCTAGACCTAACAAGGCTAGATGCACTGCATGTCTTTTGGTGAGAGCCTTCGTGTTGGGACCGAAAATGCACCTTGGGATCTGACTCTGACTGTGCGGTTGAGGTACGGGTAAACTACGGATAAGGTGACTGAGAATGGCATCCTTCGAACGGGATCTTTGTTTGATCCGAAATGGATGGCCGAGGGACAAGTTGCGAGGTTGATGTCAAGTCAAAGGCAGGCAAAGAGGTCTGTGCGTCCGCTTTTGCTATGGTACTGAATTGGATTGGGATGGATAATTCTGCTGATAGATTCTTGACAATACCTAACAGTTGCTGTCCTCAAACTGCAGTGCCACTGTTAGTGCTTGATAGATCACTCACCTCACCAGATCCCCGTTGATAGGCTATGGAGCTTGCGCACCGGCCAAGCAAATCCAACGCAACTTCCAATCGACGTCACTTCAACTCCGGTGTCGTTCTTCCCTCGTGTCAATTCCACGGAAATTCGAATATGGCAACTTCACTGAATTCAACTTGACATGTTGTTCAATTTCCTTGTACCTTTCACGACATAGATTTCTCAGTCGGTTCCCTCTCGTTCTGCCACGCAATTGATCAGCGCCTTGTCACCTTACGATCGTCTCGCTCTTCATGATCCGTCCCCGTCTCCACCCACTTTGACGGCGACGACGACGTTCTTTCTATCAACTGCGCTCCAGGAGGTCGTGTCCCGGAAATTCAAGTCCGCCTGCCCCTAGACACTGACAAAGTGTGGAATTTGCCGTCTACTACACTCCTCAACCATCCCTCATTACTTCAACTTCCCCGCAATTTTCCTTTGCCGTTTCCCCACTGTTCACGCATCGCGCCCCTACCGTCCCCCTTATTTCCGTCAGGCACTTCACTCGGTCAAGATATCATGTCGTACTCAAAGCGGCCACTGGCAACCGAAGAGGTGCCGAGATTCGTCGAGCTGCTACTAGCTGACTAGCCCTCGGTCCGTATAGCTCTTGGCGCAACCAATAGCGTGGCAGGTGCGGCTAGATATTGGTCACGGTCAGTTCTCCTCAAGTCTTGTGTAGCACTCCTTAAGTAATAACTAGCCACTACCTAGGAAATAGCCTCCCCACACAGCCTCTGAGATATCGACGCGACAAGGCAGCCACGGGCTGAAGCCTGAACCCGTCATTGCCCCCGACTCGATATCGAACGTTCCTGCGCATACCGACAGCACCAAGAGTAGAGATGCCCAAGTGTACTTGACCATAACAGGGTCAACCTGTAGAATGCTCACCCTCTCGGATAACGGCAGCTGATCCTCTCACCGATGATTTTCAAAGTCTACCTACGGACAAGAGCAAGGCGAACGGGTCGGGGACCATCGCAGTAGCCGTTCCTTGCCCCTTGACATGGTCAAAGACGGGGGCAGTCAAAAGTCCTCCACGTGGCGGACATGCTCCCCGCGAAAGCCCCCCAGCGGCCAAGGTACAACAAGCCCCAGGGTCATCTATAATCCAATCAAGTGGTATCGGCCAGACCCCATGTAGGAGGCTCAAACTGTTACACCAACCATATTTGCATCCTATCAACGGGTTCGACACTCGCTGTTCCCCTAGCGTCGGCAACAGCCGCTGTTGTTTGACCCTGCTGGACTTGTCATGTATCATGCAATTCTCTGGTTTGGCGCCACCGCCAGCTTGTCCAATGAAGCATATTTTGGATGTAGTTGATGGCATGGCTCAGGCTGCTGAGCAGCACACACATCATATCAAGCCGAGTTCTGCTCAGCCAGCCAAAAGCATGACTCGATCAGGCATATGCTATGGCATCATGACACCACCCCGTAAGTATGGCAGTAGTCAGCAAGACGGAAGACATTGATGTAGCAGGTAAGCTCCCAAACAATATCTCACCACCTAAGAGTTTGGCAGCAACGACTTCCCATCTTTACAGCGACTTGCATATTTCGGTCATCTGACGGCAAAAGCCAGCCAATCGAGTTTACAGAGGAAGCCCTACCTTTGTGTTCCTCTCCATGTTGGTCAATTCAATCAACCCGGTTAAGCCCTAGCCAAGGACTTGGTTGTTGCTGCACGTCAGACTTGCCGCTCCTGGAAGGGAGTGATAGTGTGCACATCGATGAAGACCATGACCGGACGGAGCGGCTAATTTTTTCCGTGATTCACGTACTCGTCGCTCCCTGTTCGTAGCTCTATCGCCACGGCTAACCGCTTCGTGGGGGTGAGATGGTGATGTTTGGAACCTGATATGTTCCCAGGATATACAGCACACGCTGCATTTCCCCTGTCTTCCTCACACGGTGTGGTACTTGTTACATAGACATTCCACTCTTGGAGATCCGACGCCGGACTACGCTCAGCAGCAACAGGAATAGATGGCCCAAGAGATCCTTGCTACTCAAGACCAATTGCTGGTCATGGCATCGATCTCTGGAAGGTGCCAGCGTGGTGACCTACTTCGACTAGCAACAGTCGCCGGATCCAACTCTTGCTCACACCATGCACAGATACATCATGAGGCGCGCAGACTAGGCCAACAAAACGACCCATCACGAAGCTTCGTTTCCTACGATAGTCGGGAATTGATACCTCGGGCCTTGATGTGTAGTCTGGAAACGTTCAAAAGCCCTAACCACTTACACCGTACAGTATAGAGACGGTACCCGGAGATATCCTGCTCTTGGGATCATTCGGCGGAAGCTAACGAGGATTTGGACAATCTTCTGTCACCGTGCACACGAGGCGGCCTCGGCAGGGATGGAAAGCGCATTGAGGGGTAAAAAGAGAGGCATGTGTTTGAAGGCTTGGCAGAAAAAAAGAAGGGATTCGAGGTGAGGGTATGAGACGCGGAGAGGAGCTGAAGTTCCATCAATCCAGCATCGTTTGTTACACCGCTCCAGCTTCCATGCCATCATTGACTAACAGGAAACTACTTTGTCGTTTCTGCCATTCTCCACGATTCCGCTCGCCTTCCTTTTGCATAACCCATTGGAGTATCTCCGCGGGTAGGGATTGTTTGCCATACACTTCGGATATTTGATGCCGAACTTTGACGAGTGTCGTTCTCTGAACACGGTCCAACTTGGAGTTTCAAGAGGGGCTGTGCCTTTGTTATCGGATTTGCATCCCTTCACTGGGGGGTCTCATGTAGGTACCTGACGTGCACACCTCGTGGGCTACCCTTGCATAAACTCCTGATCTGACTAGTCTATTCTTCTCGCGGTACCTCCTCTCCTCTGCAACCTTCATCCACCAATTTCGTTTTTCCTCACAGCAAGAATGCTCCATTTTCCCCATAATTTCATGGGATGTTTTCCCCATTCCCCTCCTTATTCCCCGCCTTTCTCCATGACAGCTCGAACTGCCGCAACGTTGTGTTTTGCTAGGCATCACCATCTCGTACGTGATCCGTGATATTTCCGTCTGCACATGACATGTTATCTCATGCCTAGGTAGGTACTCATTCAAAGCTTCGTGATGAGGGACGTCTTGGCTACAATAATCTCGGGATTGATCCAGAGACCGGGGCAAAGATGCCCCACGGAGGCGACAATGACAAGAGACAACATTGACTACTCACTACCCAACGATTGAGATGAGGAAATGATTGCGACTACGGTTACGGGAATTGCACCCCCACTCTTCCCTTCGGCTCCTATTGCCTAATAGGGACACACAAAGACCCCCAACTCACACTAGCCCCCCCGCAGTCACAAAACCTCATCGACGACGACTAGTGTACACTACTACACTACGGATTCAAAGAAGTCAAATCACCACATACGCATGATCTTTCGTGTCATTCGATCGGAGGCCTCCTCCATATCATTAGGACTATCCACGGGTCCTTCGTTTTGGCTTTTCCGGTACCGCTGTGCTCATGGAGCATTACCATGTGAGACTGATCCTGCTTGGTTATCTTTCACGATGCTTCTACCAGATACGGTGAAGTGGAAGCCAACCATAGTCAAGCAAAGTGTTGTAGGAGACCGAGAACCTGATAGCTGAGAGCTGAGTACGCGCCTTCTCTCAAGTCTTTTTTTTTTCATTTATCTTTTTCGATTTCTTTTTTTTTTTTTTCTTTTTTTTTTTTTTTTTTTTTTTTTCCAAATCTAGTTTTGAACCATGGGTCAAGTTCTACTCGAATAGCATAGACAAATATTAATTCGCCTTCGTAAACTTAATCCAGTCTCAAAGAAATGTACCTTGTAAGAAATGCAGAGTTCTAGTTACCCGTCTACTCATTAGGTATTCTAGCATGCGGCTCCGAATGGGAGGTTTGCTTCCAGTGTAGGTGCCATAACATGACAATGCTAGTACCATTTACCACCCACTCACTGTAACGCGTTGCCAACGAGTGTGTTCTCGAGTTTGTCTTGGCAAGTAGGTAGTATATTCGGGCGCTTGAGCCCGAATCGGAGATTTGAGGTGTCGTTCGTTTGCTTCCGTCATATCCGTGTCACGGCCAAAAACAAACGGATTACATATTTCATCATTCTCGAAGAGCCGCTAGGGGGTCTGGTATTTGACTAAGGAACTCCAATGAGAGGAATGGCGGCGACAAGAATGATGACTGTGACAGGTGTGATTATTCACAGATACTTACCAACGAAATACATCAAGTTTTTTGTTCTAAACTACCTATCTTTGGATGTGGAGAGCTACAAATAGCCAGCCTGTCATCAGCTTGCCGACTTGCCGACATAACGGTCATCCGGTTTATAAGTATAGATGGGGGCAGCTTTCATTTGGTATACATAGGTTCTGCGTCGCCGGGCAATATTCCACAGCCCGAATGCCAACCTATGTAACTGAGTAGCAGTCGATATCGCCTCGGAGGTCAGTCTCCTAGGTAGTAGGTAATAAGTAGATTATGCTGTTTTCAGGTAGAGCATCATAGGTAACCATTAAGGACAAGCAGACCTAGGAAAATGGACGGGAATCACTTTGGTAGAGGTTGATATGTTGCTATATCTGGGAATGAACGGCATCTAGAGGCCTCCTGTGGTGCTATGTTGTACTTCCTACTACCTACCTGCTACTCATCTATCGTACCATTGCTATACATAGGTATCTATGGCATCTACGCGGCGCCTCTCAAGACATATATGTATCACAAATCATGATACCGTCTCCCTTTTAGGAAGGGCCCGCTTAAGCGAGTCCGAATTGAGTAGAGGTACACAAGTAGCGATTGGTAGCCGGTTTCGAAAACGAGCACTCCCCATTTCCCAAATGAATAGGCCAAGACATGTATGTAGCTGAGATAAACATGTCAGGGGGGTGGCTTTTGATACTTGCTTGATCACTCATGCCATGTTTTCTCTTCTGTCTTGGCTACCTAGTTGGCTACCTAGGCATGATAACGATTGCAACTAACTGAAGGACTTCGTGAGCTGACCCATTTTTAACAGGATGTTATCGGTACATGATGTTCCAAATACAGCTAACTACCTCTAGTATAGGTACCTAGCATGTATGCTTCCTGAAATGTTTGCGCTGGAGACGTGTCCCACCGAGCAGAGAGAAAATTAAGGGGAATTTTCGCTCATTGGTGAGTTATAACTTCATTTGATTCCACTCAAAGGTAAAGAGGTCAAGATAGAAAATGAAAATTCTTGTAATTAAATATAAATCAGAAAGACATAGGAGACGCTCCAATCTTGCTCAATCGTTCACTGCACACCAAAAAGCTAACCGTGCAGATGACACCAGCCTGAGAAAGACTGTCAAACTGGAATTTTCCAAATTTGAAGAGGACGGATTTGATAGGCATGTGATAAGAAAATGCGATCCTTGTGTGAGCAAGACGTGTAGATGATTGTCCTGGCTTTGTCCTATCCATCTACCGACCTAATCTTCATCACTGTCGTGCTGGTTATCATCAATCTCCTCGTTCTCATCGTAGTCATCATATTCCAGCCGCGAGACACATCTGGAGAGTGTGTGATCTTCGTCGCTGTCGTTATCCGGGTTATAGCCGAAAAAGCACCTCAACATAATCACTCGCCTGGTCAATACCGTACTGCAAGTTATCATCTCCTCATCTCGGCATTCTTAATCTTCGTATTACACCCCTCCTTATCCTTATGGGTACGGTAGAGAATTCGATCATACCGCCTACCAGTAGGTGCCGTCTTGTTCTCGTTCGAGTAGAAGGCCCCCATGAAGTCCAGGTGCTCTTTCCGTGTAGAGGTAAGATTCTTTCCACAGAGGGCGCACATCCATTATTCGTAACCGAAGTTTCGAGAATATCCGCCCGTTCTTCAGACTTTCTAGAGATCCTTCGACAACGCCAAAAGTGTGGGATGTATTTCGGCCAATGGATCGCATAATGGTTTATGTCCGCTTCGGGGCAGCTTTTGCGTCGCCATGTTTAGGAACCTCAACGCTATCAAATATCGATTCATCCCAATGTAAAGCTGTTTAAACAATTTTTATATTGTTCGCTAACTGTTTAATATCAAGTGGAAGTTGTTGATAGTGTAGAGCTATCAAGCGTTGACGAACCTGAAGTTCGAGTCTGCAGTCGCTATTCTGGCTGTCTAAAATGAAACCTCCTCGTCTCGTCTTTTTCCTCCTCTGACCCGCTTTGATCCAGTTCCTGTTCGATGGGCTAAGAGGTCTTAGAGATCCAACAGGAAAGGACGGAGATGGGGTGTTGTCATGGTAAACTTTGCTGTAGATGCGACATTTCTGACGGTCGCTAGATGATGGCTGTGGCGTTTTGTTGTCTTGACCACCGCCACTGAACAGACCTAACAGACCGGTGGGACTGATGTCCACGTCTGGCTTGAACAGGTCGTCCGATTCATCAAGGTTCAGAGTCGCCCATTAGATAGTCCCCAAAGTCGCCATCCAGGTCCTCGTCTCCATCGCCTTTCCGGCTTCCAGACATACATTCGCTCTGATCCTGAATATGGTCTTTCATGTCCACTGGCACAGACCATCCCTTCTTCGAAACAATCATCAACCCCATCCATCCCTATGTCCATTTCAGCCGTCTGCCGATTCGTCTCACCATCATGAAGGTAAGCTTTCCCCTAAGGTGCGATTCATAGAACTGGATGGCCCTTTCAACATCCCAGATGGTCGGGCAACCCTGCCAGATGATTCCATACAGTTTCTCGACCATGAGCTTGTTATCCTCGGTCAGGTAACATGGCGGGAGGAATCACAAGGCCGGGATCAAAGACCAGAGGCTACGGGCCTATGCCGGTTGCGAAGAAAGGGGTGAGTGAACTGGGCTTGAGAGTTCACATGAACCCAAAATTGTTGAGCGAAGTTGTTTCCCAACCCCAAGGTTCTGTACCCTCGCCTGCAAGTGAGTGGTGGTTGTTGCCATTCACACCACATTCTGCCTATGGTTGCTGTAGAGTAGGTCGGAAGATGATGGGGTAATATCCCCCGTTGCTTGCTCTGTTGGCTCACAAGCGAGTGGCACTGATGATAGACCAGATTGTCAGCGAACGTTCACGCCTTTGGGAGGTCCGGACGTTACCCGGCGAAGTGGATGTGTATGAAGGGGAGATATGTGATTGTCGATACCGGAGCGGCAGGATGGGCGAGAATGTATGGCCTACGGGAACCGATGAGGGTGAACGAGATTGAAAGCGACCTACACTAACCAGCTTACCGACCGCGCTACAACGCCTTCAGTGGAGCTCTCCCAGCTGCTGTGGTCCGTCGTGCTCCCAAACCTGCCGGACTCTTATCATTTTCTCTGACTGCCATTTGGTTTCATCAGAGGTGGGCTCGGTCGAATGACTTGTAGACCTCGCGGTTGATTCTGTGAAGAGGAAAACGTCAGTTTACTCTGGTGAAAACGGATTATTGGTAGGGTAGCATGCTATTTACCTCGAGTGTAACGAGCCGTCCTTAGTCAATCTTTGACCATGGGTCAGTTTGACATGGACGTCATTTCGTCGAACGAGTCTCGTCGTCAGGCAGGTCCAAGGTCTCCTCGTTGAGCGTCGCTTCGAACCCGAGATCCTCAATCTCTCCCACCAGCTTGTTGGCGTTTTCTCTCCCCGTAAACTCGACAATCGCGCTGTTGGTGAGAAGGTTGACCGTGATGTCTTGGATCCAGTCCCGCTTCTTCATCTCGTTGGTGATGGAGTTGGCACAAGACGCACATGTCATCCCGCCCGAAACCAGTTGAGCTCGGGAATGAAGCGCTCAGGCAGAAGTCAACTCTGTAGTTATTTTGCGAGACGCAAAAATGTTCTGGGGCTTGTGTGTGTAGTACAGGGATGGTGCAAGGCACAAGTTAAGCCGCTGTTATGAAAACAGCAAAGACGGCACAAGCCATCAAGCACAAGACAGAAGGAAAAGATAGAAGAACAATAGGAATGTAGCAAAAATATGCTGACAATGGGTTGATGGGAGAGAGAGGAGAAAAAGGCGGAATTTGTTTGGGGGATGGAGGAGTTCAAGTATGCTGTTCAATGGGGGCTGATCCGGGCTCGACCAGACGTCAACCAGTGCGTACCTGCATCAAAGAAGTGACAGGATGGTCGACATTGACGATGATGAGACTGGCTTCATAGAGAGACGGCGGAAGGGTTGAATGAGGTAGTGGAGATCACGACCAGAGAGGATGGAAGCACTCAGTGTCCATGGCCCAGGACTGCCCTCAACTGCCTGCGAACTCTTTCTGGGTCAAGGGAAGTGACGACATGAAAGCAACTACACAGCCCAATTGAGGGCATTCGAGTGGGAGGAAAGAGGAAAGTCCTCATGGCCATGTCCATTTCCGGGCAATCGCGGTCAGCACGCTCCCGGTGGGCAAGCGGAAGGTGCAAGTTCCTTCCAAGCAGCCACAGTCCGTCCTCAGGCAGGTCTGAATGATAACCGGCAGCCGGGTAGGAAGTGGAAGCCACTCGGCAGTCGTTGCTGGACTGAGGTACGGCAGTAACCTCCCAACTCCGGGGGGCCGTGGCTTCCCGGCGAAGTGAACGAATCACAGAAATGGCAGTTCACCGTTTGGGCAAGTGCCAAGACCCAGTGCAGTGGTCGGAGGGTCGCGAGATCCACCTCGGGACTGCCGGGACCACCAGGCCAGGACGGGACCAGCAGGTCGGTTGGAGTCGGTGTTACCGTGGTTAGTGCCGGCCCTGTCAACTAGTGTATCTTGTCAAGGCCGGCAAGATGAATGAGCGAGTTGCTGTCGCCAACTCGTTGTATTCCTTCATATCACATCCACGGTTGCTGACGAAACGGCAAGTGTTGCGTGATGTAATGGAGAATGATAAGTAGCACTTGCTATCATCTCAAATCGCCTCCGCCTTGGAAGAAGGAATATGGCGGCAACATGCTCAATCAGGGAGCCCTCTCGAAACTGAAGTGTTAAAATATAGGAAAAGAGAAACATCTCCCTTGCATGGCTCTTGACTTTTTGAGAACCAACGGCGAAAACTACAGTAGAGTTATGCTGGTCCATCTGGAAAGCGCGCATTATGGACTCTGTCGGTGTGGCTATGCTGCCTAGTCTAGACTGCAAAACACCATTTCCATGTCTACCGACTGACTCCATCGCCATGAAAGTAGTGCCGGGATTTCGTCCCCGTCCGTATCACGAGACCAAAAAAATGGAAGCCACGCGAATGTCCAAAACCGTGCCCACACGATCGCAGCTTGACCGCTTTCGCTGTTGCCGAGGGGACACAAAAAGAGGGTCAAACGCCGGGTCCATCTGGTGGTGGTTAGTGCCATTGATGCTGACTTGGGTGCGGGCCGGATAAATCGACTGTGTGCCCAGATATTTCGGCGGTGTGGGGGCCGCCTGGCCAATGGCAAACCATGTCAGCGCCCGCCAAATTTGCTAGCGAGCAACATCGTATAACATCTCTATACCTTAGTAGTAACGATTAAAACAATTAAACACATCGCTATCGCCGTTATTATTTACTATCATAGTCAGTAAATATAATATTGAAGGGGTCTTACTTATCGAAATTACTAACCGTACGCTATAGAAATGCCTAAAATTATCAATCTAACTACCTCCTCCCTAGCGGGCTCCCCTATACTAGTACACATACCCAATCCAACCCCTTTAATTAAATAAATTAAGATTAAGCTATACGACGATAATTACGAATTTCTTAATATTAACAACCTTATTAAAAATAAGAAGCTATCTCTAATTTTAGCGCTAATTCTAACGATTTTTATATCCCACCGCCATCATTCCCCCTTAAACTCCTTAAATTTATCGTCGTCGAATTCTTCTTTAGAAGAAGACTAAAATAAAGCGACTAAAAAGGATTAAATTAATAAGGGGGAGCCCGCCCTTATCGCGCTTTCTTTTTATTAATAAACTAATATTAATACTACTATTAAAGATATTAATAACGTTATTAGAGAATTCGGGTTTAATATTTCTAAATATTATACTAATAATTACTAATGAGAGGGGACTATTCGCTTCGTTAGCTGGTACAATATTGAATATATTATAGCGAAAAAGCGCGGTAAGAAGTATAAAGAAGATATCCTACTTTAAAGACTATTAGTAGCGAATATAAAAAGAAATTGCGAATAGTAGGGAAAATTAATATTTAGTACTAAAATTAGGGTATAGTAGTTTACCCTTATAAAGGGAGATTATAACTATCCCTTCGACCCTAATAGCATTAATTATTTCGCTATTAATCGTTACTAATACCGTATAGAGGAGGTAACTACTAATATCCTTCGGTTAGCCAAGTAATTAAAAATTTCCTTATTAAATATTACATCTACTATCTATAACAAATTCCCTAATATTACTATTACGTAATACAATATATTTAACGTATTAACAATTAATAGAACGAAATAAGCCGGTACCCTTATACTAACCCAATAATTTCTCGACCGGTTATAATTAATAAAGGGGATTTATTATAAAGTTTATTATTATAATAGCGAGGAGTTTGGTTTAATTAAGAGAATTTTTTAGATTTATCTATAGTATATTAATTAATTAAGGAAGAATCTTAAAGTTATAAATTTGGATTATATATATAAAGTTAATAAATTCAATATACCTCTCCTTTAAATATATAGAATAATAACTATATATATAATTTTTAATATCGGTTATTATTTATTGAATAGTAAGAAGGAAATATACTTTATATAGGTATTTTAGTAAATCGATACTATATTCTTAAAGTATAATATCCCCTAGCCTCTAATTATTATTACTAATTACAATAAAGCGTATAAAAGAACTTACCAAACAATCTTCCCTATAACCTAATATTAAATTTATCTCTAGTACGTAATAAAGAACGTTACTTTTAATATTAAAAAGAAGTAGGAGGGTAATTTTAAAGGTATAGTATTAAATAATTATAATAGTAACAAGAATTATCTCTATAAGGATTACTATTATATAAATATTAACCCCGCTAACAAAGATTCTATTACTCGCTAAATTACCGCCTAATTATTAAATAGAAATAATTGGAATTACTACTTCGAGTTAGGGACTAAAAATCCTTTTATTCAACTTATTAATAGTTGTACCCCCTATAGTTCAAACTATAAATAAATCGATAATACGGATAGGATCTTAACTATATAGAGGGTAGTAGTATATTTTAATATAAAAGAGGGGTTCTACTAATATTAGCGGGTATTATTAAGGGAGTTCCCTAAGTAAAAAAGTACAATTATTACACCTATTTATTATTATTTATATAATTATTAATTCCTTTTTTTATAACTATAACTAACTACCTTCTATATATTTACCTCCCATTAAAGTATAAATTTATTTATTTTGTTATTAAATTATACTATAATTTTAATATATAAGTAACCTCCCGTATTAAAGGTACCTATAGCGTTTTAAAAGTACTATTTAAGAATTATTATATTAATTTCAATTAATTACTAAATACTATTACTAAAACCTTTAAGCGGTTGAAAGAGAATTTTATAATTAAATATATATATTAAATCTCAAAAAACGTAGCGAAATTCAAATATATTACTCTAACAGACTTAAAGTTTATTACTAGCTTCGCTTACTTTAAATTATTCTAATAGTAAATTTAATTAGCTAATAACAACCTTAAACGGCCACAATCTAATTTAGAGGGATTAAAAGCAAAATATTCTACCTACTTTATAAGGTAGTACAGTTTACCTTATTAATATAGGATATTTAATATTATACAATTAAATAATACTATACCTTAAAGTATAATTAATAAATATTAGTTACTCAAATTAAATACGCTTTTATTTATTAAATAGCTAGTACTATATAGGGAGAAAGACCCCCTCCCCGTAGTTACTAACTACTAGAAGGCTCGTAATAGTACCTAGCCTATACCTACTATACCCGCTCTCCCTCCCCTCCCTTCCTCGGGTAGCATTAAATATAATCTATTTTATAATACCCCCCCTAAGGCTTTAATATAGCTTCCTCCTAAGAAAAAGAAGTTAATTAAAACGGTATTAGCAAATTAAAGAGAGTAAGAGGTTAAAATAGTAGCCGAGAGTACGAGGTTAGAAATAGAGAAATTAAAAATATAATTCTAAGAGTTAAAAGAATTATAGTAAAGAGAGGTACAATTAGAAGTATAGCTACGGGAATTTACAAATTAACAATAACTACCGCTATTACTAATATACTATAGGTATTAATAATAATAATATTACTAGCCCGCCCACTAATTAATAATATCCCCCCCTCCCTTATAACCGCTGTATTTAAATCCTTATTAGCTACTACTATTTAGTTAATAATAGTTTCAATAGTTGTATTGGTTCTTTTAATTAAACTAGTAGTATTAATACCAGTAGACGAAATCCGTAATTATACTAGTATAAATATAAATTTAACGATTTCTACTATATTTACGTAAATCAGTATATTAGAAAGCCTCGTCTGTGTAAATCGTTGTGCAATTTTGGTGTGGATGTTGCACACATATCGTTTTGGTGGGAATTTGGCGGGCGGGAACATGGGTGTATCATTGGCCAGCCCGGTTCCACACCGCCGAAATATCTGGGCACACAGTCGATTTATCCGGCCCGCTTGGGTGAGGTTAAAGATGCGGAGGGCTTAAAATAGCATGGGCGGGTGGGCTGGTGGGTTTGATAGTTGCGACGGAATCGTGGGAGGATGAGATTCACTTTGGGAATCATCATGGTTTCCTACTTCCTTCCATCAGTCGTGAAATGTCACAACTCCAGTAGGTAGGCAGGAATGGAAACGTTACATGTTCCAAGTCAGCAATAATGGTGCTTTTCCGTTATAGGCACAGCTGTCTTGCTTGCTAGTATCACCGCTTTGTTCATGGTGCCCAACAACTGGGTAGTCGGGGCGTCACAAAGTCATGAATTAGGTAAAGTCTGTTTTAGATCATGGATAGCTTGAACAGGGTGGCAGGGCGGGCAGCGCCATATCCGAGCGCCATGAGGCGTTGTCGCAAACAGAGGGGAGCGTGATGTTCGGGAAGTGATGAAGAAAATCAAATGCGAAAAAGACGTCAGAATAAGGTGTATTTGGTTTTGAGGTGTCTATCCGTGTTAGCATTGCTGGGGAAGATTTGCAGGATGGACGACGGCCAAATCCTGGAAGAACACCATGATGCTGTTCGAAGATGATCATTGTCGGAAATGACCCGGTAACAGTTCATGGCCCAGCATGAGAGGGGAAAGGTTAGTGAGTTAGCGGCGGTGAGCAACAGACAGCCCCAAACGAGATACATACTCATATAGGTGGTGGGTCTCATGCATTGTCCACGCTACCAATCGTGGAATGCATGGAAATCCGCCGCCACGCCCCGCGACGGGATTTACAGACGACCCGACCTTATCCAGTCATGGACCACTTGATCAACGAACGAGTTTACACTACTCACCTATTGCCTCTGTCAAGAGCTCTTCCAAGACGGAATTCGCTCGTTCCTTCTTGGTTGGTGTTTGAGACGCAACAGCGAAGCCGATGAATCCTGTGGTTTCGCTTCAAGTGAGTAACAACAGTGCTTCATCTTTCCCTTTTTTTTTTCTTTTTCTTTTTTTCGCTCTTCCAGAACCGATTCCATTCCCTTCATTCGCTACGTAGTTTGGCACTCATTGAATTCTTCCAAACCGCCGATTGATTGGCAACCAAGTTAGGTAGGTTGTTCTTTCATTCTCAGCTTTGGGATGTGATCGGCGCCTAGGGCGTCTGGGCCTCTCGAGATTCCCAGAGCAACCACGGCTCTCGCCTTGTAGCGCTCGTGACTGGACCAAGCACGACCCCTGAAAGACCCCTAAAAGACCCCTAGCACCCATTCACTGGCAGACAGGTGCCAAGTAGCGTGGTGATTCCGGTACATACATATCATATGCATTGGATTGCGACAGCGCATATGTATGGAGATGCATGATCCAACTCAGCCGCCTGAGCGCAGAGGAAGCAAGAACTGAAGCATTCGCTGACGCCTTTCGTGCACATGTTGATAAGCCCTCACCAATTTCAGTTGCTGATTTTCCTGTTGGTGGGCGTGCTCCGTGCTTGACACACCGGAGACATGGAAGATGCCTTATGCAACCCGATAGGATTTCCGTAGGGCGCAAGTGATGGTATCTGTTTCCTCTCGATTGAGATGCCACACGTGTACAAACACTATCTGTAGTGGACGTGGTGAGATCTGTCTAGCTCCAGTTTCACCGTTTTCAACGGATGCTGGATGGTGCGCCAATTTAAAGCCGATCTTGTACGCAGGAGATAGACTATATCCCACGATGCCTTTATCTAGGTTACCTCACTCGGCTTGTGAAACCCGCATCGACAGCCGGGGGCGTTTCGAGGCTTCTGCTGTGTTCATCGAGACCTGATTCAGGGAGAGGCAATTCATAGGACAATTGCCGACGCCCACCGCTGCCACCGCTGCCACAGAGACAGCTAATCGGTAACGCCAACTTGAGCGTTCCTCAACACCACGCCGCGTTGCCGTTGTGCACCCTTTCCTTTGGAGACTTTGCGAAGCCAAGATGGCAATCCAAGACTTCCCTAGTCGTTGCTGCCTGCTTGGGAGTCTTGGGATCTCACGATAGGGATGGATCCGAGATTCCGCGAGTGGATAGTGCCGTCAATATCCACTGTCGACACTAGTGTAGAGGCATGAGAATCTCGTATTGTATTGCCTTTGAACCGTTTCCGCTCCTTCGTTGGTGTTGGCGTGTTGGATCATGCTTCCCGTACAAAATATTAGCCAGAACGCCAAGCAGGCGAAGCCCCCCTGAATGTGAGACCAATGGCCAGGGGGTCCATGACTTTGACATGAGCTCGCCGCGCCACAAATCTGCAGCGTGCCCAACAGACCCCAGCAAGGATCTTTGCCATGGCATCTGATTGGTGATGTTGGCTCTCCCCTGAGCGCGGCGCTGCTGCCGCTACCTAGGTTGGGAACGCCTGGGAAACGCTTGGTCGGGCCTGAGACGTTGCCTTGGCTTGCTTCGGGAGGGTGACATTGGCTTCAGGACAGAAAATTGTTACGGCAGGAACGACAAACGGCAGCACCAGAAGCAAGGGTTACTCATTTAACTTTTTGCCCAAAAAAGGAGATGCGAGCGAGCAAGGGTCAAGGGGCCGCAAGGCAGGCGCTACCATACCCACTAGACATAGGTACGTACTGCATGCAGCTCACTTTGTTCAGTTCAGTTCAGTTCAGTTGGCTCGCTCTTGGTAGTCAGAATTATGCGCGCCACGAGTACACTACAGTACCTCTACACACATATTTTGATGCTTCAAAACTTGGCCAAAATTCCACCAAGGAACTTGGTTCTTGATGTAAAACATAAAGGTAATCAGGGCTTCTGCAATTCTTATACGCTCTCTCTCCAGTTTCCGGGGTAAATGGTGTTGGCCAAGGCTGGCGGAAATAGTAGGTGGTAAAACCGGTTGTCCAGTGCGCATCCGCTAATGCTGACGTCCACGAGCTTGGCTCCATCACGTTAACGGATCAAGCGAGAGGAGCACCGAAGGATCCATGGACATGGACATGGACATGGACATGGAGGAGATACCGACCGTGACTGGGAACGGCATCTCCACCCCCAACCCGACTCCATTTCTCCCTCTTCTTCCTTCGTTTCCCTTGTTTCGTAAAGTCTTCAAAACACACTCCTTCGCACATCCTCTTTTTTGACCCTTCTACCTCGCCATTCCCGGTCAGCTAGAAGTATCTACAGTCCTTCGTTCGGAACACCACACTCGCTATCTTGCTTGTCTTGCCTTCAGCTACAGTCCTTTGCTCCCACTAACAACCGACCTTTTCAATACAACCTTTGACCTCCTCCAAATCAGTAATCATGCAAATCAAGACTCTTACCGCGTTGGCTTTTGCCTCGCTCGTTTCCGCTCAGACCTACACTGACTGCGATCCCACCAAGAAGAGTATGCTTCACCAGATGAAAAATCAAGAAGAACAGAGAAAAACAGTGGCTAACTTGACTGCTTCCAGCCTGCCCCAATGACAAGGCCGTCGGCAAGGAAATCATCAACATCGACTTCACCAAGGGCGCCGACAGCTTCTTCAAGAACATGGTCGGCACTACTCTCCAGTACGACAACAAGCTCGGCGCCGTCTACACCATCAAGAAGGAGACGGATGCTCCTACCGTTGCCAGCTCTCGCTACATCTTCTTCGGTCAGGTCGACGTTACCGTGAGGGCCGCCTTCGGCAAGGGTGTCGTCACCAGCTTCGTTCTTCAGTCCGACGACCTCGACGAGATTGATTGGGAGTGGATCGGCAGCGACACCACTCAGGTTCAGACCAACTACTTCAGCAAGGGTTGCACCGAGACCTACGACCGCGGTGGCTTTTCTACCGTCGCCAACCCCCAGAACGAGTTCCACACCTACACCATCAAGTGGACCCCCACCCAGCTCGACTGGATCATCGACGGCGCCGTCGTCCGCACCCTCAAGGCCGCCGATGCCAAGGGCTGCGCCGGCTTCCCCCAGACTCCCATGCAGATCAAGCTCGGCACCTGGGTTGCCGGTCGCAAGGACGCCGCCCAGGGTACCATTGAGTGGGCCGGCGGTATCACCGACTTCAACGAGGGTCCCTTCATGGGCTACTACCAGAGCATCAAGATTCAGGACTTCATGGGTGGTGACGGTACCACCGGCGCCAAGGACGCCACCGAGTACCAGTATGGCGACAAGAGCGGCACCTGGCAGAGCATCAAGGTCCTCACCGGTACCTCTACTACCGAGGACGTTGGCACCAAGTCTGGCTCTTCTACTGCCACCACTCTGAGCGCCGTCCCTTCCGCCTCCTCCACCTCCGGCTCTTCCTCGCTCCCCATCGACAGCACCCTCAACAACAACAACAACGGCAGCAGCTCCACCAGCGACGCCACTGAGGCCACCAAGAGCGGCAACGTCGTCACCGGCGGTGCTGGCAAGCTTGCCATGAGCATTGCCTCTCTCGGCGCTGCCCTCTTCGCCGGTGCCATGCTTCTTTAAACTGCTTGCCTGAAGCCAATGACGAAAGAAGAAACTTTCAATGAGGGACGAACAAAAGGAGATGCGGTTACTTGAATTTCCATCCTTGCTTGCTTCCAACCGAGCTATCTATACCTCTTCTCTTTTTTACACCTACGATCCTTTTGAACTGGACAGACGACATCTCTTGCGCGCCTGTGGCGGTCCCTTGAAGTTGTTGTCCAGAGAGCGCTTTGAAATGTACAATCAAGTTTAATTCCATCGGTTGGTTGTGTTTGGCACCCTCTACAGCAGCAGGAAGAAGAAGAAGATGGAGAGAAGGAAGAGCGCGCATTCGGTTCGGCCGGCATGTTTTGTCATGAGAGAAAGAGCGCATTAATTACGTTGGCAAATTTTGGTTTTGGCTTTTTTTATATACCACCGCCTCGAAGCGATATCTTTGCTTTACTAAACCAACAAATATGCGAGGAGTTCATGGATAGTACATGGTACCAGTTTGGTGGATAGGTACCGGCGGCCGACATGGACGTGGTGGTTCGGTTCGGTTCGCGGAAAAAGACGGAAGGAGGGAAAGACCAATGAACAGTAGGGATGAACATATGTTTAGATTCGGACATAAAGATTTATGTATATTGATGGAGGGAGTTATTTTTTTTTTTTTGGTTGAATACCATATACCTTTTTTTGAACACACTATTACCTTTTTCGAATTTGCACTTGACGACTCTGATCTGATCTTGCTCGTTCCTTTGTTCTGGAATCTTTTGCGATGAACTTGCAATCCGTCTCCAATCACACTTGCACCAACATCACATTTCACTACACCAACATCATAAAAACCAGTCTGAACTCTGAAGTAATCCTGTCACACTTACCAACCATCTTGGCTCATTGGCGACTCCAGTCCTGCCTGTTTGGCGACTCCATTCCTGCCTGCTTGGCTACTCCCCGCTCGTTCCCTACGCGACCTTGGCCCAATCCACTTTGTACACTATGTATGTACACTGATCGGTCAAAAAAAACCACCTTCATCATTTTCACCTGGCCGTGTTTTCCGCTTTTTGGCAAATCTCGAACCATTTACCAAAGTCCTTGATTAACCGTCCATCGCGTTCCAATACTTACCTTTCACTAATCCGTTTCTTCTCTCTATGGTGACGGAATCTTCTCTACAATCGTGACGTAGCTGCCTGCCCTGATTTTCCCACTCTTTATTGTGAGACATTCCCAGCACTAAATGATGAAAGTGTGTAACGATCCCAGGAAGACAGGACAGACAGGGGCGGCCTTCCCCCCCAATCCCCCAATCCCCATAGGGCGGACGGGCGGACGAAACGAAAAAATTATCCATTTTTGACATTTGACAGCAGGCAGGCAAGCAGGCAAGCAAGCAAGCAAGCAAGCGAGAAGCCAAGGATATGTAAAAGGATGGATGGAGTCGATCCGGAAATTGGAATTGAGAATTTGAGAGAAAATGAATGCATGCATGCATGCATATACCTCGGCTGGTTCCTGGCTCCTCGGCGGGCGGTTGGCGGTTGGCGGTTGGCGGTTGGCGGGCGGACGACGTTCCAAGAACAGACGAGACAGCGAAGGGGCGGGGAATAATTGCTCATGTCCGTCCTCGCCCTGCCAAGCCAAAATCCAAATCCATGGAATGCGCAGGCATGCACTTGCACACACCGGGAACTCGGCGCTAGTGGTTCGCCGGCGTCAGGTTTGCTCCGTCTTGCCGCGGGGGGGTTGAGTGAATGTGGCTTGTGCCGGCACACTACCGTACGATGTGAATTTCCAAAACCAAGGCCGGGCGTTCCTTGCATGTCCGTGCAGCGTGTGATACAGTGGGATGGATGGATGGATGGACTGCAGCGAGCGAGTGAGGCCAGGCCTTGGCAGGGGTAGTTTCACTTTTGTACAGTTACACAGCGAGGACAGACCTTGCAGCGGGCACCTCAGCTTCAGCTTTACACGCCCGCGGTACTGCGGTACTTACGCGTAAGTACTGTGTGTATGGAACTTTGGTTGGACTTGGTGGAATATTTTGTAGCGCCCCGACCTGTTTTCCTTAATGAAATAACAACGAAAATCGGACGGACGGCATTGGGAAACTTGTTGTGCGTGCATTTGACAGGCCCAGGTCGGGTTTGGAACCGTCCCCGTCCAACACGAAAAAAAAAAAAAAAAAAAAAAAAAAAAAAAAAGGGGGATTCAGGAATTGGGATGCGGGGAAGAGACTTGGTTGCCTGGAAAGCCTAGAAAGCAAAATTGCTGTAGTGTAGGAGGAGATGGTGACACCGGTTCAACAAGGAGATCATAAGGAGGATAGCTACACAGAAGGGAAGGGGAGTGGATGCAGGGGAAAGAAACGTGGAAGAATAAGCAATGCCGTTGGTTGCACAGCAGGTGATATGTAGTCGTCATTTGAGACACGTTCACTCGGAAAAGACTGGGCAAAGCGGCGTTGTTTGCTTTATTGTGGCCTGGGCAAGAAGTATTGATTGCTGTGGAAGGTAAAGAGGGAGCTGAAGGAAGTTATGAATTCAGCATGTGGGATATTTGGACATTGATCGATTGATTGATTGATCGAAGCTGAGATTCAGAAGCGGGATTGAGATTGAGGTTCGAAAACCGACAGTTGACTTTTTGCTGTATTTGGCCATGTGATGGATGTGTTACTACATCCATGTTTCGATACTGGAGGGACGGAAGCACAAAATGCTTCTTATCCGAGCCCCGATTCTCTTCTCATTCTAGTTAACGTGTCTAAAGTCCCCTCCAGCATAAATCAGAGGTAAACATCACGGTACACACATCCTGCTGTTTTTCTGATCAAGTTCTTTTTCTCTGATCGGATTTCAAAGTGTGAAAGCGAGTGTACTTCTAACTTCACAGAGGCGGCCAGACCGTACCCAACCCAAGTTGACGTGCATCTGGACTGGTGTTGGAGTTCGAAGCTGAGGCGCGAGACACTGCTGATGCTATAAGCCCATTTATGCAATTCATTCTCATCGACGATAGACATGTAGTCATTGGACGACAAGCACAATCCCCGACCGGAGCCAAGCGGAGTTGCTCCACCCCCACCGGGCCTTTCGGGACGGGCCTCGGCCCCACTAATCCGGCCAAGCCCGCACTCCCGCGCCCCGGTACCCCGTCGTTGTGGCGCACTTGTCGGGAGTTCGCCCGATCAACAATGTCGATGAAGTCATGTTTAGAAAAACAACTATCATTGTCAGTATGGAATATGTCTGTTTTTCCATACGAGATCACGCTGACGTCTGAATCAACGGCGTCAAAGGCAGAGCGGGGTCAGCGAAGAGCGGGCGTGATGATCTGGTGCGGGGAAACATGAGAAACTGAAAACCACACATCATTGGCGATCAGGCGAAAGAAAGAAGAAGTGAAGAAAGAAATTCTTTAAATCAACACCGCACTACTGACAGTGAACGTCATTCCATATGCCACCACGCTTGTTGACTGCACAAAGGTCATCGAGGTCCCTCTATAATAACCCAGGGTAGACATCGTTCGGGTCTTTCTGTCAGCAACCTGATCGAGCATTAACTACTCCATTACAAAATCACCATGGCCTCACGAATCAACAACCTCGCCGCCTTTCACCAGAAACTGGCCAAAGCCGACCGTATCCTTGCCATCTGCGGCGCCGGACTCTCCGCCGCCTCGGGACTCCCCACCTTTCGCGGTGTCGGCGGTCTCTGGAGGAACTACGAGGCTACGGACCTAGCTACACCAGAAGCATTTGCTTCGGATCCCGGTCTAGTCTGGTTATTTTACGCCTATGTAAGTCTTCTTCTTCTTCTTCTTCTTCTTCTTCTTCCTCCTCCTCCATCATACTTCCTAGACCCATCTCGAATCATGTATCACCAATCCCTCCTAAATCAACTAAACAAACCTCCTCCCAAACAGCGCCGCCACATGGCCCTCCAAGCCCTCCCCAACGCAGGCCACCACGCCCTCGCCGCCCTCGCCAAGAAAAACCCCAACTTCCTCTGCCTAACTCAAAACGTCGACAACCTTTCCTCACGCGCCGGCCATCAGCAGCAGCAACTACATACCCTCCACGGCTCCCTCTTCACCCTCCAATGCTCTTCCTACCCTTCACAATGCACCTACATTGACAAAAACAACACTCTCGATCCTCTCTGTCCTGCTCTAGCACCCGCATCAGCATCAGCATCCATCAACCCCCCGTCCAATGACCCCCCAAACCCATCCCATTCCCAACCATCCAACCCCATCATCCCCCTCCTAGACCCCAGCACCCCCCTCCCCCGCATCCCCAAATCCCACCTCCCCCACTGCCCCCAATGCAAAAATCTACTGCGACCAGGCGTCGTCTGGTTCGGCGAGTCCTTAAATCCCGGCATGCTAGCCGAGATAGACGCATGGATCGACCAAGGAGGTCCCATTGATATTGTCCTGGTCATAGGAACCAGCAGCGTCGTTTATCCAGCTGCTGGATATGCAGAGAAGGCGAGGACGAAGGGGAAGACGAGCGTGGTGACTGTTAATATGGAAGTGGGAGTGGAAGTGGACGACGACATTGAAGAGCCGCGGATGATGTGGGGAAAAGGAAGAGGAAGAAAAAGAAGACAGGAAGAAGATTTGGTGTTTCAGGGGGGAGCGGAGGAGTGGTTGCCTAGGATGTTGGAGCCGGTGATTGGGGTTGCGAAGGATGATGGGACGTATGAATGAGGAAAAGAAAAAAAAAAGGGGGGGGGGGAGGGATTTTCGGGGGGAAGGCAGGGAGGGAGGGAAAGGAAGGGGGGGGGGGTTAATGGGAGGTAATGGAGATGTGATGAAGAATGATGAAGATGAGGGTGGTGAAAACAAAGTGAGTGCTTGAACTGGGATCCACTACCACGTGCGAGACGGCCCGGGCCGGACCCGATATGATCGGCGAACGGGACGGGAGCTGGATGTACACCATACAGTGACCGCATGGGACGAAAGGTAAAGCCTGTGATGCTTTTTGAACTGAATCTCAAGGCTTGCTGAAGAGACTTTAGCTCGGCCTGACAAAGAAACAGGCACCATCAAACATGATAATTTCTTGACTACCAATAACCATATGATACATTTAGAGACATACATAAAGTGTAACATATAGTAGCTTATTCGAAGGCGCTACGGTCATGCTATTTTGCATGCCATCACAAGCTGTCCACCTCTTCCTCTTCATGAGCAGACCATAAACCGCCGCCCTAGCCAGGAACCATGACACCAACAATGACTATGACCCAACCAGACATCGGCTTCCGTACCATAACCGGGTATCCCCTTTGCCATTCCCTTGACATAATGAGAATACGCATACCGGATTGTTTTTCCACATAATGCTCGCTTGCTTGGTCCTCAAGTGACCATAACATAATGCCACTTTAGCCGTTTCCTCAACACCCCACGCACGACGACAAAGCCAACCGACCTCAGCAGTAGAACAGCTTGAGCACTTAGCCTTCATGCCAAGCTTCCTTCAGTAATGAAACAAAAACCGGTTAGTATGAACAAAGAAACAGAATAACGCCCCATCAACGACAAGCCACCGGAACTCCCGCGCCCAATTATGCTGGTAACGAACTTGTGCGTTGGGACAATTGAAGAAAAAAGGGAAAAGAAAAGGAAACCTCTCCAATAATGAACGACACATGACACCGCCACATGATTCCCGACTGACTAAAGAGAAACAGGTCAAAAGGGGAGATGAAGAAAACAACAAGGGAAAGCAAGTACAGCTAGTCGTCAGGAGCCATGGGTAGGTTTCATGTGCGGCAACATGGCAGTAGTTTACTGCCACCTCTCATCACCCACGGACCGATAACGCGGCTCGCGGGGAGCGCGCGAGAGCTTGCCAAGGAGAGCGTCGAGCTGGGCCCAGTTGTCGTCGTTCTCGGCGAAGCGGCGATGCTTGCGGGAAACAATATGCTACCGTCATGTTAGTAAGCGTCATAGTATGCCTGATATTGAGGAAACTCACCGCATCAAAGTCCTCGAACTTATCTTGACAGTTTTCGCAGTAACCCGGCTTGGGATCGCGCGGCTTCGGCTTTGTCTGGGGGACGGGTGTGCTCGCGGTCCTGCGCAATTTTCTCTCCTTCTTGGCCTGCTCCTGCTTCCGAGCTTCATCGTCCTCCCAGATACCAGGCATCGGGGGTTTGGCCGGATTACCCAAGCTGGCGGCACGAGTGCACTGGGCGGCATCCACACCAATCTCGGCCAAGCGACGAACACCAGAGTCTTGCGAAAGAGAAGGACCACCAGCTTTCTGAAGAACCTTGCGCTGAAGACCCAAAACTTCCTTGCTGATACCGGCCTTGGCGCCAAGGACACCGGTGGTGGACGACACCATCTGAGAGCGAATGGCGGATGTGAGCTTGTTGGCCTGGATGCCAGAAGCGACGGGCTCTCCGGCTACCAAACGGCCAACTTTGGTGGTATGGCTCATAAAGGCATTCTGCGAACGGAAATCGACCGAAGGGGTGGGCTCCTTGGCTGACTCGACGGTTTCGGGGGCATCATCAACAACTTCGGTTGCACGGTCGTTGGGTGCTTCCATCTCCTTAAGAGTACGCTTTCCCGTAACCGGCTTGGGTGATGGTACCTCGGGGGGCTGGAGGGTCTTGGTAGCCTTCTCGGTAGCGGCGGCGGCATCTGCAGCTTTGACAACTTTCTCCTTGGTCTGAGTCTTTTCCCGCCTCGTCCTTTCAGGGGGATCATAATCCTCAACAAATGGGCAACGGCCCTGGGATGCCACACGGAACTGAGGCCATTCGCCGTCCTTCTTGTCGGCAACTCTGTGGTACTCCCTCACCATGATCGGCCTCGTCTTCTCCTCAATGTCGTACACATAAATGTAGGGGCCCTTGAAGTAGTGGATGTCCTTGGTAACAACGGTGGGATCGCGATCGGAGGGGCCGTGAACACGCTCATTCTGGAGCATTTGGAGTACATTCGCAGTCTGCTGGCGAGCCTTGGCCCTATCCGCGGCTGCTGGTGTGTGGCCTCGGCCCAACAATGCCGCCTTGTACAAGTCCGTTTCAAGGACCATGCCGAGAATCCTCTGGAGTTTGTCAAGCGACCAGATCTTCTTGCCCATGTCCCGCGCACGGTGCAGGATGTCGGTGCTGCGTGCTTTCGGCTTCGGCATCGTCTCTTCCTGGGGCTGCACAGAGGATTTCCGGAGTGAGGGCTTGTCGAAAATGAGTTTGCGTCGGACCGAGTCGCCATTGCGGTTCAGGAGAGAGGGATCGATTGTCTTTGGCTGTTCACTTGTCGATTGCGTGTTGGTAACGGGCTGGTTCTCGTCCTGGACTGGCTTTACAGGGGGGATAGGACGGGTGGTGACGACATGGGTGATTTCGATGGAAAAGAACTTTTCCTCGCGCTGTGACCGAAGTGTAAGTATAAGCCGAGCGGTTGGGCCTGCATTGGGCAAGGGGTCGTTGACTTACAGCGCCCAATTGAGCGACTTGTTTGGCGAGCTTGTGACGTTGCTCGTCGGGAATGCTCTCAAAGTAGAAGACCATCTTGTGAAAGCGAGATCTCATAGAGGTTTGCCATATACTAAGGTCTTCAAGTTCCTTTGCGGTGATGCGGTCGGTCGTCGTGGTGGTGGAGGTGGTGGTGGTGGTGGTGGAGGCGGCATACAACCTCTCGGCACGGGTGGTGGTGCTGGTAGCCACGGTGGTGCCTGATCTAGAAGAAGCCCTTTCAGGCCGTTCCCGATCAATGGGCCGGGATATGGTCGAGGCCTTGCGCGTGATATTGGACACATTGGACCGGGAGCTCGTCGGCGAGGCGGCGGCGCGTTGACCGCCATGTTCAATCATCTGTCTCTTGGCCGGCGGTGGTTGACCGTATGGCTCCTCTCTAAGCTGATCGGCATGGGAGCGGACGGCGGCCTTTTTAGAGCCCTGTAGTGCCAAGGCGGTAGCCGAGGACCCACGCAGCGGCGAGTTGGCGGCATTGGGGTTGTCGGAGAGAGGAGCCCTCTTGGTGCCCGCGGCAGTGGTGGTGGTTGACGACATTGCTGTGGGATGTCGATCTAGCGATACTGTTGTCTTGTAAAATATCCAGTCAACATGCTATGGGTGTGGTGTTGTTTCTGTTTGTTCCGAAACGCCGGCTCGGGGATGGTAAGGGAGGGAGACAGTTTCCGGGCTGTCTGTCTGGTCGCGTGCTGGTACTAGCTTGGAGTTTGGGTAGGGGGACCCCGGATAACTATGGTACACCAAGAATCAAGTCGTGTGCTGAGTGCCGACTCGACAGACAAGACAAAGTGGTTTAGGCTCGGTGATCGATGGTGTCGATGGTCGAACAATGGCCCAATGCGGTCGGACAATTATTCGTCGTCGATCGTTGGTCGTTGGCTGGGAAGGAGCAAGGAAGCACTCGACCCTGGCCTGGGCGCAAAACAACTAAAGTGAGGCGGTTGGTGGTGGAGGTTGGGGCACAGTTGTCTGTTCTTCCAAAAACGCGTCTCTCGATTTTTGTCGCTGGAGGTTTTGGCTCCGTCGTCGCAGTGGCACGCGCTGAGCTCCGGTGACGGGAAGGAAGAAGGGACCGTTGTTGAACAAAACTAAGGAAACGGCTAAGGCCAATTGGATGATCTGCGCAAACCTTCCAATGTCGAATCGCGCCCGAAGTCAGTCGACGCCCGGTGCGAACAGGCCAAGATCCAATGTTCTGGTGTTGGTGGGTGGTCAAAAAACCTTTGTGTAATCAAAGTGTTTGGTTTTGATAATGACAGTCGCGACAGCAGGGTCCAGCAGGCCAAACCTCTAGGCAATGTGGGGGGGGGGGGGGGGGGAGTGCAGGCGCCCGGCCCGGGATGCTTGCACTGGCTGCCCTACACTGAAAAGCGCTGACAATGAAAATGCACCCACGCCTGGCAGCTGTGGTTTGTTGTTGCTGTCAGGTCGTGCTGGGGAATGCCAACAGCGGCTCCACATCCGCGGCTTGCAGCTGGCAGGCAGCATTTGATGCCCGGGCAGCGAGACCTGGACTCTTGGCAGTCCAGTGAAGCGCCTGGCAACTGTCAGCATTCATTTGAGCAAAAGTGAGAATGATAAAGTGACGAGATCCCATGTCTTTACCTTTACGAAACATACCTACCTATGAACCGACCTCTTGTCCGTCGCGAAGCAATTCAACTTCATTTCTCGCCGTACCTTGTTGCTTGGGGAATCTGGAGGTTGGTAAAGGTTGAGATTCCGACAACCCCATGATCAGTTTGTAGCTAGACTTTAGGTGCCGGTAGTCCTAGTAAAATACGTATCATCAACATTGCGAGCCATCCCAAACCAAGTTCACCTACGCCACCAACCCGGCGAGCCGAGGTGAACTCACACCTCGTTCTCACCTAACCACCACATTCCTTCCCCTCATCACCCTTTGACAACCACCCTTTATTTGACATGAAGCTTCCCCAAGCCGTCCTGCGGCAATGTTCTCGACACTTGCGCGCTCAGAATAACTGGCCTCTCCAACCACGTCTCCAATCTGCCAAGTCCATCCTCCCCGCATCTCACCCAAGCTCACCACCATCAACACCATGGCGCCCATCCCGGACATACGCAACGACGACGACGACGACGACAACAGTCTCAGCCGCCGACCTCGAATTCGGCCAGCCCGTCTACGAAACGCACCCCCACATCCTGCAACCGGGTGAACTAACCCCCGGCATCACGGCCCAAGAATATCACGAGCGACGTTCCAAGCTCGCCTTCGCACTTCCCGAAAACGGCATCGCCATTCTCGCCTCCTCGGAACTCAAATACCGCTCCGGCGCCGTCTTCTTCCCCTTCCGACAGGACTCCAACTTTCTGTATCTCACCGGATTCTCCGAGCCCGACTCGCTGGCCATCATCCAAAAGACGGGTCCCAAACCAGGCGACTACGTCTTCCACCTCTTCTGCCGGCCCAAAGACCCGCGCGCCGAGCAATGGTCCGGCCCCTGGTCCGGGCTGCAAGCAGCCGAGGATGTCTTCAACGCCGATTTTACGGGGGACATCGCCAAGGTTGAGACCTTGCTGCCACCCATCCTGCGCGGCGCCGGCAAGGTCTACACAGACATCACGCCCTCCACCCCCGTCACCGGCCAACTCGTCACCACCCTCCTCTCGCACCTGCACCTCCCCCCGGCTCCCCTAGCCGGGCTCGTCCACTCTCTGCGGGCCATCAAATCCCCCGCCGAGATCTCCAACATGCGCCACGCCGGCCGCGTCTCCGGGCGCGCCCTCACCTCCGCCATGCGCCGCTCTTGGTCGTCCGAAAAGGACTTGGAAGCCTACCTCAACTACGCCTTCACCTCGCACGGCCTCTCGGGCCCCGCCTACGTGCCCGTCATCGCCGGCGGCAGTCGGGGCAACATGATCCACTACGTGCACAACAACCGCCTGCTCAAC